>NC_053493.1:43986391-44053891 GCF_905171775.1 Rana temporaria | reverse complement strand
GTATACAGTGGGGACCGAAAGTTTGGGCACCCCAGGTAAAAATTTGTATTAATGTGCATAACGAAGCCAAGGAAAGATGGAAAAATCTCCAAGGCATCAAATTACAGATTAGACATTCTTATAATATGTCAAAAAAAGTTAGATTTTATTTCCATCATTTACACTTTCAAAATTACAGAAAACAAAAAAATGGCGTCTGCAAAAGTTTGGGCACCCTGCAGAGTTAATATCTTGCACTGCCCCCTTTGGCAAGTATCACAGCTTGTAAACGCTTTTTGTAGGCAGCCAAGAGTCTTTCAATTCTTGTTTGAGGTATCTTTGCCCATTCTTCCTTACAAAAGTCTTCCAGTTCTTTGAGATTTCTGGGCTGTCTGTCACGCACTGCTCTTTTAAGGTCTATCCATAGATTTTCAATTGTGTTGAGGTCAGGAGATTGTGAAGGCCATGGCAAAACCTTCAGTTTACGCCTCTTGATGTAATCCCCCCGTGGATTTTGAGGTGTGTTTAGGATCATTATCCATTTGTAGAAGCCATCCTCTCTTTAACTTCAGCTTTTTCACAGATGGCATCAAGTTACCATCCAAAATTTGCTGAAATGTTATTGAATCCATTTTTTCTTTTACTCGTGAAATGTTCCCTGTGCCACTGGCTGCAATACAACCCCAAAGCATGATTGATCCACCCCCATGCTTAACAGTTGGACAGAGGTTCTTTTCATTAAATTCTGTGCCCTTTCTTCTCCAAACGTACCTTTGCTCATTCCGGCTAAAAAATTCTATTTTATCCTCATCGGTCCACAGAACTTGTTTCCAAAATGCATCAGGCTTGTCTATATGTTCATTTGCAAAGTTCAAACGCTGATTTTTGTGGTGAGGACGTAGAAGAGGTTTTCTTCTGATGACTCTTCCATGAAGACCATATTTGTACAAGTATCTCTTTATAGTGGAATAATGTACCACAACTCCAGTGTCTGCCAGATCTTTCTGGAGGGATCGTGCAGTCAAACGTGGGTTTTGAATTGCTTCTCTCACAATCCTGCGAGCTGTTCTGTCTGATATTTTTCTTGGTCTTCCAGATCTTGCTTTAACTTCCACTGTTCCTGATGACTGCCATTTCTTAATTACATTCCGAACAGAGGATATTGACATCTGAAAACGCTTTGCTATCTTCTTATAGCCTTCTCCAGCTTTGTGAGCATCAACTATTTTCAGTTTTCTAGACAACTGCTTAGAAGAACCCATGGTGCTGATTGTTGGGGCAAGGTCAGATGAGTCTGGGCATTTAAAACCTTTGAGATTGACATCACCTGGTCTTCCCAGACGATGATTGAGAACAATCCATGACACTGGCAGGTCTCAGCTTTGCAAAGGGGGCAGTGCATGCTATAAATTCTGCAGGGTGCCCAAACTTTTGCAGACGCCATTTTTTTGTTTTCTGTAATTTTGAACGTGTAAATGATGGAAATAAAATCTAACTTATTTTGATATATTATAAGAATGTCTAATCTGTAATTTGATGCCTTTTGGAGATTTTTCCATCTTTCCTTGGCTTCGTTATGCACATTAATACACATTTTTACCTGGCGTGCCCAAACTTTCGATCCCCACTGTACCTACTTTCCCGGCATTTGGGAAAGATGTGACACTTACCACTGTGCCTGTTGTCTGAGGGGCCAGTTGCCGGACCCAGGAGCTGTCACATGGGGAACGAGAGGGAGGGCGTATAGCTCTGAGCAATACATAGGTGTTTTCAGGGCTGCAGATCTGGGCTGTGGGAAGCATTGGGAAGGCAAGTATAGGGGCCTTGTCACCGGCCTTTGTTGGTGTCAGAGCTGCTTCTCAAAACACATGTCAGTGGGCATTCCCCAGGTTTTTGTTGTTATGTGACATATTAGTGCCCATCAGTACCACCTCATCAGTGCAGCCTAATCAACGCACATCAGTGAAGGAGAAAAATTGCAATATTTTATAACAGAAACTAAGAAAAATGGGGTTCTTTCAAAATTTTAGTAAAACAAATTAAATTATTAAATACCACCAAAAGAAAGCTCTATTTGTGGGGGGGGGAAATTATAAAAATGTCATGTGGGTACAGTGTTGCATGACCGCGCAATTGTCATTCAAAGTGTGATAGCGCTGAAAGCTAAGAATTGGCCTGGGCAGGAAGGGGGGTAAAAGTGCCGGTATGTAAGTGGTTAAAATGGCATCCAGCTCCAGTTTGTATATGTTGAACACAGATCCTAATGGGAGTGCTGATTGCCACTTTAAACAGCACTTCTTGAAGCTTGTTGAAAGCTTGCTAGCAGCTTGCTTAAAGCGGAGTTCCTCTGAATATTTTTTTTTTAAAAGTCCGCAGCTACAAATACTGCAGCTGCTGACTTTTCTTACCTGTCCAGGGCACCCGTGATATCCTCACCCGAAGCCGACCAGTCCCTCAGCTCTCGGGTGGAGGCGCCACCATCTTCAGTAAGGGAATCAGGAAGTGCATGCACGAGTCACGCTGCGTGTCTTCACTGGTCCCTGCTGTCCTCTGGGACCTGTGCGTCTCCCAGAAGACAGCGGGGGGGGATGGAGGAGGAGCCGGACTTGGCGTAGATCGCCATGGATACTGCAGCAATCTATGCCTGGAAGTGGCATTATACAGGTTTCCCCCCCCCCCCCCCCTCTGAAAGGTGCCAAATGGGACACCGGAGTGGGGGAGTATTTCGGACAGCGGAAGTTTCATTTTTGGGTGGAACTCCGCTTTAAAGTGGCAATCGGCATTGGGATCTGTGTTTAACATTTATAAATTGAAGTTGTATGGTACTTTTAAAAGCTTCAACAAAGCTTGCTGCAAGCTCTGCAAATGTTTGCTGTTCACACTGCTCCTATACAGTCTGAAGCCGGTGTGAAACTGACCTAAACATAATTGGATTCATTTCACGTCAGCCAGTTCCCTGCAAGCATTTGCATTTAAGCCAGTGGCAGCTACTGCTCAAAATACTGCCTTACCTTATGGAGACAAGGGAAAGGAAGAGCCGGGCCACTCCTACCGATTCCCTGGCGAGCCCATTCTCCTCCCGGCCGCACAGGAAACGGAAGTATGTCCTGAGACACGATTGGCCAGGGGGTCCTAAGACTCTTTATACAAGTAATCTAATACAGTATTATCCTATGGATGTTTAGTTTATGTGCGGGATACACATAATTATGTATGCACAGTATGGCACTAAGTCCACAGTCTCCTTAATAGGACTTTAGTCTTTTAATAATAGTTTATGGAGGGTTAAAACATGGGGGGTGGGGAGATAAAATGAAATAAAATGGGAATGAACCACACTCAGGGCTGCCATCATAGTGGAACAGAGACAATGTTCCCAACGCTGAAAAGACAAAAGGTGGAGAGAAGAGTCATATCCCATAGTATGGGGATGTCCTCGGTGGAGTCGATCTTTTCCTTGATCTCCTTCTCTGTGCATCCTGGGTAGCTGTTGTGATGACGGCTCTACACCTCTGGATGGTGTTCAGCAGGCTGTGGTGGAGCGTGTTCTCAGCACGAGGCTTGGAACGCAGGGAGATGTCAGGCAGAGGGGGGATGACGTCATCGGAATGCGACCAGGCTCCGTGAGCGTACAGGCTGTGGATGGAGTAAACAGCCGCGCTCTTTTTTCAAGCTAATAGACAGAGACTCGTTGGATGTCATTATAAGGGCGGGCAGGGGGAGTGGTTAGTGTCTTATGCGCCACGATAGGCGGACAAGGGGACAGAACACTGAAGGGGCAGGAATAATCCTAAGTCTTCCTGGCCAATAAGGGCTTCCTGTTTTGCTGGGAGGAGAACGAGGAAGGCGGTGAATATTTATCCGCTATTGTCACACAAGTGGGTGTGCTCTGCACCCCGAGTTTACCCTTTTTTGAAGCCTAATAAAGCCTCATGCCGCGTACACACGATCATTTTTCGGCATGAAAAAAACAGTTTTTCAAAAACGTAATTTAAAATGATTGTGTGCGGGCTACATATCATTTTTCAGGTTCTGAAAAACGACAAAAAAAAAAATTCGAACATGCTGCATTTTTAACCACTTCCCGCCCGGCCTATGGCCGATTTACGTCCGGGAAGTGGTTATGAAATCCTGACAGGACGTTCTAGAACGTCCTGCAGGATTTCATGCCGCGCGCGCCCGTGGGGGCGCGCATCGCGGCGATCGGTGATGCGGGGTGTCAGTCTGACACCCTGCATCTCCGATCTCGGTAAAGAGCCTCCGGCGGAGACTCTTTACCACGTGATCAGCCGTGTCCAACCACGGCTGATCACGATGTAAACAGGAAGAGCCGCCGATGGCTCTTCCTCACTCGCGTCTGACAGACGCGAGTAGAGGATAGCCGATCTGCGGCTCTCCTGACAGGGGGGGTTAGCGCTGATTGTTTATCAGCGCAGCCCCCCCTCGGATCGCCACACTGGACCACCAGGGATGCCCACCCTGGAGCACCAGGGTGGGCAAAAAAAAAAAAAAAGCCAAAAAAAAAAAAAAAGGCTAAAAAAAAAAAAAAAACCATAAAGAAAAAAGATGCCAGTCAGTGCCCACAAATGGGCACTGACTGGCAACAATCAGTGCTGCCACCCCAGTGTCCATCAGCGCCACCCCAGTGTCCATCAGCGCCACCCCAGTGTCCATCAGCGCCACCCCACAGTGCCCATCCATGCCCAGTGCCCACCTAGCAGTGCCCATCTGTGCCACCCATAAGTGCCCATCTGTGCCGCCCATGAGTGCCCATCTGTGCCGCCTATGTGTGCCCATCAGTGCCGCCTACGTGTGCCCATCAGTGCCGCCTACGTGTGCCCATCAGTGCCGCCTACGTGTGCCCATCAGTGCCGCCTACGTGTGCCCATCAGTGCCGCCTATGTGTGCCCATCAGTGCCGCCTATGTGTGCCCATCAGTGTCGCATACCAGCGCCGCCAATCAGTGCCACCTCATCTGTGCCCGTCAGTACTACCTCATCGATGTCCATCAGTGCCATCTCATCGGTGCCCATTAGTGCCGCCATATCAGTGCCCGTAATTGAAAGAGAAAACTTATTTACAAAAAAATTAACAGAAAAAAATAAAAACGTAATTTTTTTTCCAAATTTTCAGCCTTTTTTTAGTTGTTGCGCAAAAAAAAAAAATCGCAGAGGTGATCAAATACCACCAAAAGAAAGCTCTATTTGTGGGGGAAAAAGGACGCCAATTTTGTTTGGGTACAGTGTAGCATGACCGCGCAATTGCCATTCAAAGTGCGACAGTGCTGAAAGCTGAAAATTGGCTTGGGCGGGAAGCTGCGTAAGTACCTGGTATGGAAGTGGTTAAACGTCTTTTTTCGGGTTTTAAAAAATGATCATGTGTGGGCTAAAACAATGTAAAAAACCCGCGCATGCTCAGAAGCAAGTTATGAGACGGGAGCGCTCGTTCTGGAAAAACTAGCGTTCATAATGGAGTAAGCACATTCATCACGCTGTAACAGACAAAAAAGCGCGAATCGGCTTTTACTAATACTTTATAGTGCCGTCGTACGTGTTGTACGCCACCGCGCTTTGCTAGATCATTTTTTAAAAACGATGGTGTGTGGGCAACGTCGTTTTAATGATGAAGTTGGGAAAACTTTGTTTTTTCGACATGCTGAAAAATTATCGTGTGTACGCGGCATCAGGCTCTAATTGTGAGCTTAAAAAACAAAACCAAAAAACCCTATTGGATTCCATGCGTCTGGTGCCCCGCATGTAGATTAGGTGGCCAGACGGTGGTTCGGGGGGTGCCGGCGCACCTTACGGAGTGGCTGCCACTGATGTCGGTGTCGCTTTGCTGCACTACATTCTGGGTAATTGATGGAGTTCTACAGACCTAAAATTCGAATTCACTTTGGATATTCGTATTTCTGCAATATAAAGAAGAAAAGTGGAAAAAACGCTCCATGCGATCTGCCAATGAACCAATAATACTATTCAGGAAACGTAGCAGTTCTGCCCAAAATAGAAAGTTTACCGTATATACTTTTTAATGAAAGTTTTTTTTTTTTTTTTGTCCAACAAAGCCTTTTTGGTGTGGGGGAGGAACCATGACCGTAATATCTTTTTCTCCCCTATTACGGCAGCATGGTAGCCGCCTCAGGGAGAGGCCAGTGCTGGGTATATCCAGGCTCAGAAAGTACGGATACTGTCGGCTATAGGAATCTTCCTGAAAAAGTAGCTAGGTGCAAAAGGTTCAATAGTAAGATCAAATAAGCAAGTATCCTGCCTCTTCTAAATTGTGTTTGTTTGGGAAAAAGCTTTTAAAGTGTATTTCTACTTTTGCAGCTAAAATGTTCTTTAAGAAAAAATAAATAAAATTGTTGATTTCCATTTTACTTGTTTTTTTTTTTTTTTTTTACTTACCGTATTTTCCGGCGTATAAGACGACCCCCTAATTTTCCAGGAAAAATTTTAGTTTTGGGATATACTCACTGTATAAGACTACCCCCTTCTTACCCCGTAGCCAGAACCGCTGACAGAAACAGGCTTTTTCAAATCTCACTGTGCCATTACATTACTCACTGTGCCATTACATTACATGCCCAGACTGTGCCACTGTGCCATTACATGCCCCCACATTTCCACTGTGCCATTACATGCCCCCACATTTCCACTGTGCCATTACATGCCCCCACATTGCCACTGTGCCATTACATGCCCCCACATTGCCATTGTGCCATTACATGCCCCCACATTGCCATCACTTGCCCCTCACATTGCCATTGTGCCATCACTTGCCCCTCACATTGCCATTGTGCCATTACATGCCCCCACATTGCCATCACTTGCCCCCACTGTGCCTGAACTTGTTGCCCCCCCCCCTCCCCAGTGCAATAACACTCACTTTTTTTCCCCAGCGCTGACAGTCTAACATGCTGCGATCGTGAGCGTGAATGATTTCAAAGCCGCGCCTTCACTGCAAAGTGTTCTGTGATAGGAGGAACAAAAATCTTCCCAGCAACGCCTCTGTTATGTTTTCCGCCTATCACGGACGTCTTCTCATCTCGTCCGAGGATGAGAAGGCATCTGTGATAGGAGGAACAAAGAACAGAGGCGCTGCTGGGAAGATTTTTGTTCCTCCTATCACAGAACACTCTGCAGTGAAGGCGCGGCTTTGAAATCATTCACGCTCGCGATCGCAGCATGTTAGACTGTCAGCGCTGGGGAAAAAAAGTGAGTACTGAGACTGTACCCGGCGTATAAGACGACCCCCGACTTTGGATGCATGTTTTTGCATCCAGAAAGTCGTCTTATACGCCGGAAAATACGGTACTTCAAAAGGCTACCTAGCTTTCCCTATCTATATAATGGTATGGAGCGGGTGGTGGAGTTATGTCTGTAATAATTATAGAATATGTAAACCAACATTACAGTATCTCACAAAAGTGAGTACACCCCTCACATTTTTGTAAATATTTTATTATATCTTTTCATGTGACAACACTGAAGAAATGACACTTTGCTACAATGTAAAGTAGTGAGTGTACGGCTTGTATAACAGTGTAAATTTGCTGTCCCCTCAAAATAATTCAACACGCAGCCATTAACCACTTCAGCCCTGGACCATTTGGATGGCCAAAGACCAGAGCACTTTTTTGTGATTCGGCACTGCGTTAACTGACAATTGCGCAGTCGTGCGACGTGGCTCCTAAACAAAATTGACGTCCTTTTTTCCCCACAAAAGATCTTTCTTTTGGCGATATTTGATCACCTCTGCGTTTTTGTTTTTATTTTTTGCGTTATAAACAAAAATAGAGCGACAATTTAAAAAAAAAAAGCAATTTTTTTTAACTATTTTGCTATAATAAATATCCCCCAAAAATATATAACAAAAAAATTGTTTCCTCAGTTGGTTTAGGCTGATATGTATTCTTCTACATATTTTTGGTAAAAAAATCGCAATAAGCGTTCATTGATTGGTTCGCGCAAAAGTTATAGCGCCTACAAAATACGGGATTGTTTTATGACATTTTTATTATTCATTTTTTTTTTTTACTAGTAATGGTGGCGATCAGCGGTTTTTTTTTTTTTTTTTATCTTGACTGCGACATTATGGCGGACACATAGGACACTTTTGACGCCATTTTGGGACCATTGTCATTTATACAGCGATCAGTGATATAAAAATTCACTAATTACTGTGTAAATGTGACTGATACGTAAGCCCGCCTAATTCAAATTGGGCGTGTTTTATGTATATTAAGTGTGACCCCACGTAAATGACATTTCGATCGAACGGCGCATGCGCCGTCCGTGGACGTATCCCAGTGCGCATGCTCCAAATGACGTTGGCAAATCGTCAATGCTTTCGACGTGAACGTAAATTACGACCAGCCCCATTCACGGATGAGTTACGCAAATGACGTAAAATTTGAAAAATTCGACTCGGTTCCGACGTCCATACTTAACATTGGCTGCGCCATCTTTTTGGTGGTTTATCTTTACGCCTGAAAACCCCTTATGTAAACGGCGTATCTTTACTGCGACGGCCGGGCGTACGTTCGTGAATAGGCGTATCTAGCTGATTTACATATTCTAGGCGTAAATCGGCGTACACGCCCCTAGCGGCCAGCGTAAATATGCAGTTAAGATACGACGGCGTAGGAGACTTACGCCGGCCGTATCTTAGCAACATTTAAGCATATCTCAGTTTGAGCATACACTTAAAGTTGCAACGGCGCGGATTCGGAATTACGACGGCGTATCTACTGATACGCCCGTCGTAAGTCTACCTGAATCTGGCCCATTGTCTATATACAAGAGGTCTGCGTATTCTTATTTGAATCTTAGGGGTCTGTTTCTAAAATAATTGTTGGACAAATGTCGCACATGTTCGTGCAAGCTGTAAAAATGTTCCCATGTTTTCTACAATAGAATAATTCCTTTGATCATCAGCTCCATCTAGTGGCTAAAATGTTGTATATTTTCTCATTGAGAGAATTCAGAAAACCATACAGCATTTTTGCCACTAGATGGATCTGACTATCATAGGCTATAATGGAAAATTCAGCCAGCCTGCACAATTGCTTGTCACTTTCATGCATCTAATGTTTTATCAATAGACCATTTTGTGTGTTTCTTCCTGATCTGTGCAGTAATCCAGAGCAAAACTTTCACTCTGTGCAGGAGCTTTCTGTAATAGACTGGTCACTGCTGCCAGGGCCGATCCTAGGGTCACATGCGCCTGGGTGCAGAATTTTTTTTGGCGCCCCTACAAGGGCGTGGTCACCTTACTAACTCCTCCCCCTTTACACGTTTCTATGGCAGAGATGCTCCCCTAAGGGGGTTGAGTGAGAGAGGTGAGGCAGAGAGAGAGAGAGATGAGGCAGAGAGAGAGAGAGATGAGGCAGAGAGAGAGAGAGAGATGAGGCAGAGAGAGAGAGAGAGATGAGGCAGAGAGAGAGAGAGAGATGAGGCAGAGAGAGAGAGATGAGGCAGAGAGAGAGAGAGAGAGATGAGGCAGAGAGAGAGAGAGAGATGAGGCAGAGAGAGAGAGAGAGATGAGGCAGAGAGAGAGAGAGATGAGGCAGAGAGAGAGAGAGAGGACGGCTGAGAGAGAGAGAGAGCACGGCTGAGAGAGAGAGAGAGGATGGCTGAGAGAGAGAGAGAGGATGGCTGAGAGAGAGAGAGAGGGAACGGCTGAGAGAGAGAGAGGGAACGGCTGAGAGAGAGAGAGAGAGAGGGCGGCTGAGAGAGAGAGAGGGGGCGGCTGAGAGAGAGAGAGAGAGGGCGGCTGAGAGAGAGAGAGAGGGCGGCTGAGAGAGAGAGAGAGAGCGGCTGAGAGAGAGAGAGAGAGGACGGCTGAGAGAGAGAGAGAGAGGACGGCTGAGAGAGAGAGAGGACGGCTGAGAGAGAGAGAGAGAGGACGGCTGAGAGAGAGAGAGAGAGAGAGGACGGCTGAGAGAGAGAGAGAGAGAGAGAGGACGGCTGAGAGAGAGAGAGGACGGCTGAGAGAGAGAGAGAGAGGGCGGCAGAGAGAGAGAGAGAGGGCGGCTGAGAGAGAGAGAGAGGGCGGCTGAGAGAGAGAGAGAGAGGACGGCTGAGAGAGAGAGAGGACGGCTGAGAGAGAGAGAGAGAGAGAGGACGGCTGAGAGAGAGAGAGAGAGAGAGGACGGCTGAGAGAGAGAGAGAGAGAGAGAGGACGGCTGAGAGAGAGAGAGGACGGCTGAGAGAGAGAGAGAGAGAGGGCGGCTGAGAGAGAGAGAGAGGGCGGCTGAGAGAGAGAGAGAGGGCGGCTGAGAGAGAGAGAGAGAGCGGCTGAGAGAGAGAGAGAGAGGACGGCTGAGAGAGAGAGAGGACGGCTGAGAGAGAGAGAGAGAGAGAGGACGGCTGAGAGAGAGAGAGAGAGAGAGGACGGCTGAGAGAGAGAGAGGACGGCAGAGAGAGAGAGAGAGGGCGGCAGAGAGAGAGAGAGAGGGCGGCAGAGAGAGAGAGAGAGGACGGCTGAGAGAGAGAGAGGACGGCTGAGAGAGAGAGAGAGAGAGGACGGCTGAGAGAGAGAGAGGGCGGCTGAGAGAGAGAGGGCGGCTGAGAGAGAGAGAGAGAGGGCGGCTGAGAGAGAGAGAGAGAGAGAGGGCGGCTGAGAGAGAGAGAGAGAGAGGGCGGCTGAGAGAGAGAGAGAGAGAGGGCGGCTGAGAGAGAGAGAGAGAGAGGGCGGCTGAGAGAGAGAGAGAGAGAGGGCGGCTGAGAGAGAGAGAGGGGACGGCAGAGAGAGAGAGAGGGGACGGCAGAGAGAGAGAGAGAGAGAGGACGGCTGAGAGAGAGAGGACGGCTGAGAGAGAGAGGACGGCTGAGAGAGAGAGGACGGCTGAGAGAGAGAGGACGGCTGAGAGAGAGAGAGAGGACGGCTGAGAGAGAGAGAGAGAGGACGGCTGAGAGAGAGAGAGAGGGCGGCTGAGAGAGAGAGAGGGCGGCTGAGAGAGAGAGAGGACGGCTGAGAGAGAGGACGGCTGAGAGAGAGAGAGAGGACGGCTGAGAGAGAGAGAGAGGACGGCTGAGAGAGAGAGAGAGGACGGCTGAGAGAGAGAGAGAGGACGGCTGAGAGAGAGAGAGAGGACGGCTGAGAGAGAGAGGACGGCTGAGAGAGAGAGGACGGCTGAGAGAGAGAGAGAGGACGGCTGAGAGAGAGGACGGCTGAGAGAGAGAGGGGACGGCTGAGAGAGAGAGAGGACGGCTGAGAGAGAGAGAGAGGACGGCTGAGAGAGAGAGAGAGAGGGGACGGCTGAGAGAGAGAGAGGACGGCTGAGAGAGAGAGAGAGAGGACGGCTGAGAGAGAGAGAGAGAGGACGGCTGAGAGAGAGAGAGGACGGCTGAGAGAGAGAGGACGGCTGAGAGAGAGAGAGAGAGGGCGGCTGAGAGAGAGAGAGGGCGGCTGAGAGAGAGAGAGGGCGGCTGAGAGAGAGAGAGGGCGGCTGAGAGAGAGAGAGGGCGGCTGAGAGAGAGAGGGCGGCTGAGAGAGAGAGGGCGGCTGAGAGAGAGAGAGGGGACGGCTGAGAGAGAGAGAGAGAGAGAGGACGGCTGAGAGAGAGAGAGAGAGAGAGGACGGCTGAGAGAGAGAGAGAGAGAGAGAGAGGACGGCTGAGAGAGAGAGAGGACGGCTGAGAGAGAGAGAGAGAGAGGGCGGCTGAGAGAGAGAGAGAGGGCGGCTGAGAGAGAGAGAGAGGGCGGCTGAGAGAGAGAGAGAGAGCGGCTGAGAGAGAGAGAGAGAGGACGGCTGAGAGAGAGAGAGGACGGCTGAGAGAGAGAGAGAGAGAGAGGACGGCTGAGAGAGAGAGAGAGAGAGAGGACGGCTGAGAGAGAGAGAGGACGGCAGAGAGAGAGAGAGAGGGCGGCAGAGAGAGAGAGAGAGGGCGGCAGAGAGAGAGAGAGAGGACGGCTGAGAGAGAGAGAGGACGGCTGAGAGAGAGAGAGAGAGAGGATGGCTGAGAGAGAGAGAGGGCGGCTGAGAGAGAGAGGGCGGCTGAGAGAGAGAGAGAGAGGGCGGCTGAGAGAGAGAGAGAGAGAGAGGGCGGCTGAGAGAGAGAGAGAGAGAGGGCGGCTGAGAGAGAGAGAGAGAGAGGGCGGCTGAGAGAGAGAGAGAGAGAGGGCGGCTGAGAGAGAGAGAGAGAGAGGGCGGCTGAGAGAGAGAGAGGGGACGGCAGAGAGAGAGAGAGGGGACGGCAGAGAGAGAGAGAGAGAGAGGACGGCTGAGAGAGAGAGGACGGCTGAGAGAGAGAGGACGGCTGAGAGAGAGAGGACGGCTGAGAGAGAGAGGACGGCTGAGAGAGAGAGAGAGGACGGCTGAGAGAGAGAGAGAGAGGACGGCTGAGAGAGAGAGAGAGGGCGGCTGAGAGAGAGAGAGGGCGGCTGAGAGAGAGAGAGGACGGCTGAGAGAGAGGACGGCTGAGAGAGAGAGAGGACGGCTGAGAGAGAGAGAGAGGACGGCTGAGAGAGAGAGAGAGGACGGCTGAGAGAGAGAGAGAGGACGGCTGAGAGAGAGAGAGAGGACGGCTGAGAGAGAGAGGACGGCTGAGAGAGAGAGAGAGGACGGCTGAGAGAGAGGACGGCTGAGAGAGAGAGGGGACGGCTGAGAGAGAGAGAGGACGGCTGAGAGAGAGAGAGAGGACGGCTGAGAGAGAGAGAGAGAGGACGGCTGAGAGAGAGAGAGAGAGGACGGCTGAGAGAGAGAGAGGACGGCTGAGAGAGAGAGAGGACGGCTGAGAGAGAGAGAGAGAGGGCGGCTGAGAGAGAGAGAGGGCGGCTGAGAGAGAGAGAGGGCGGCTGAGAGAGAGAGAGGGCGGCTGAGAGAGAGAGAGGGCGGCTGAGAGAGAGAGAGGGCGGCTGAGAGAGAGAGGGCGGCTGAGAGAGAGAGAGGGGACGGCTGAGAGAGAGAGAGAGAGGACGGCTGAGAGAGAGAGAGGACGGCTGAGAGAGAGAGAGAGAGAGAGGACGGCTGAGAGAGAGAGAGAGAGAGAGGACGGCTGAGAGAGAGAGAGAGAGAGGACGGCTGAGAGAGAGAGAGAGAGAGAGGACGGCTGAGAGAGAGAGAGAGAGGACGGCTGAGAGAGAGAGAGAGAGGACGGCTGAGAGAGAGAGAGAGAGGACGGCTGAGAGAGAGAGAGAGAGGACGGCTGAGAGAGAGAGAGAGAGGACGGCTGAGAGAGAGAGAGAGGACGGCTGAGAGAGAGAGAGAGGACGGCTGAGAGAGAGAGAGAGAGGGGACGGCTGAGAGAGAGAGAGAGAGGGGACGGCTGAGAGAGAGAGAGAGAGGGGACGGCTGAGAGAGAGAGAGAGAGGGGATGGCTGAGAGAGAGAGAGAGGACGGCTGAGAGAGAGAGAGAGAGAGGACGGCTGAGAGAGAGAGAGGGGACGACAGAGAGAGAGAGAGGGGACGGCTGAGAGAGAGAGAGAGAGAGGACGGCTGAGAGAGAGAGAGAGAGAGGACGGCTGAGAGAGAGAGAGAGAGAGGACGGCTGAGAGAGAGAGAGAGAGAGAGGACGGCTGAGAGAGAGAGAGAGAGAGAGGACGGCTGAGAGAGAGAGAGGGGACGGCTGAGAGAGAGAGAGGGGACGGCTGAGAGAGAGAGCGGGGACGGCTGAGAGAGAGAGCGAGGACGGCTGAGAGAGAGAGCGAGGACGGCTGAGAGAGAGAGCGAGGACGGCTGAGAGAGAGAGCGGGGACGGCTGAGAGAGAGAGCGAGGACGGCTGAGAGAGAGAGAGGACGGCTGAGAGAGAGAGAGGACGGCTGAGAGAGAGAGAGGACGGCTGAGAGAGAGAGAGGACGGCTGAGAGAGAGAGAGAGGACGGCTGAGAGAGAGGACGGCTGAGAGAGAGAGGGGACGGCTGAGAGAGAGAGAGGACGGCTGAGAGAGAGAGAGAGGACGGCTGAGAGAGAGAGAGAGAGAGGGGACGGCTGAGAGAGAGAGAGGACGGCTGAGAGAGAGAGAGAGAGGACGGCTGAGAGAGAGAGAGGACGGCTGAGAGAGAGAGAGGACGGCTGAGAGAGAGAGAGGACGGCTGAGAGAGAGAGAGAGAGGGGACGGCTGAGAGAGAGAGAGAGAGGGGACGGCTGAGAGAGAGAGAGAGAGAGGGGACGGCTGAGAGAGAGAGAGAGAGAGAGAGGGCGGCTGAGAGAGAGAGAGAGAGGGCGGCTGAGAGAGAGAGAGGGCGGCTGAGAGAGAGAGAGAGAGGGCGGCTGAGAGAGAGAGAGAGAGGGCGGCTGAGAGAGAGAGAGGGCGGCTGAGAGAGAGAGGGCGGCTGAGAGAGAGAGGGCGGCTGAGAGAGAGAGAGGGGACGGCTGAGAGAGAGAGAGAGAGAGAGGACGGCTGAGAGAGAGAGAGGACGGCTGAGAGAGAGAGAGAGAGAGAGGACGGCTGAGAGAGAGAGAGAGAGAGGACGGCTGAGAGAGAGAGAGAGAGGACGGCTGAGAGAGAGAGAGAGAGGACGGCTGAGAGAGAGAGAGAGGACGGCTGAGAGAGAGAGAGAGGACGGCTGAGAGAGAGAGAGAGGACGGCTGAGAGAGAGAGAGAGAGGACGGCTGAGAGAGAGAGAGAGAGGGGACGGCTGAGAGAGAGAGAGGGGACGGCTGAGAGAGAGAGAGAGAGGGGACGGCTGAGAGAGAGAGAGAGAGGGGATGGCTGAGAGAGAGAGAGAGGACGGCAGAGAGAGAGAGAGAGAGAGAGAGGGGACGGCAGAGAGAGAGAGAGGGGACGGCTGAGAGAGAGAGAGAGAGGACGGCTGAGAGAGAGAGAGAGAGAGAGGACGGCTGAGAGAGAGAGAGAGAGAGGACGGCAGAGAGAGAGAGAGAGGACGGCTGAGAGAGAGAGAGAGAGAGGACGGCTGAGAGAGAGAGAGGGGACGGCTGAGAGAGAGAGAGGGGACGGCTGAGAGAGAGAGAGGGGACGGCTGAGAGAGAGAGCGAGGACGGCTGAGAGAGAGAGCGAGGACGGCTGAGAGAGAGAGCGAGGACGGCTGAGAGAGAGAGAGGACGGCTGAGACCAAAATCTGAAATATCATAAAGTGAATAAGTGTCAATGTTGAAACAGTAAAAAATATCAAGCACAGATGTGCTGAATGAATTTACATCATGTGATAAGTAATTGGGTATTCACAGGAGAAATATATTTACTGAAAATATATATTAATAAGTGATGAACCAAGGTTTGTCTCACTTATAAACTAGTGTGTGTGTATGAGTTCTATCCAGCACACCTAGGATGACTAGTATGCAATGAAAAACACACTTGCTGCGGATACAGTATATATATATATATATATATATATACAGTGAGGAAAATAAGTATTTGAACACCCTGCTATTTTGCAAGTTCTCCCACTTGGAAATCATGGAGGGGTCTGAAATTGTCATCGTAGGTGCATGTCCACTGTGAGAGACATAATCAAAAAAAAAAATCCAGAAATCACAATTTATGATTTTTTAACTATTTATTTGGATGATACAGCTGCAAATAAGTATTTGAACACCTGTCTATCAGCTAGAATTCTGACCCTCAAAGACCTGTTAGTCTGCCTTTAGAATGTCCACCTCCACTCCATTTATTATCCTAAATTAGATGCATAAAGGTCATTAGCTGCATAAAGACACCTGTCCACCCCATACAATCAGTAAGAATCCAACTACGAACATGGCCAAGACCAAAGAGCTGTCCAAAGACACTAGAGACAAAATTGTACACCTCCACAAGGCTGGAAAGGGCTACGGGGAAATTGCCAAGCAGCTTGGTGAAAAAAGGTCCACTGTTGGAGCAATCATTAGAAAATGGAAGAAGCTAAACATGACTGTCAATCTCCCTCGGACTGGGGCTCCATGCAAAACCTCACCTCGTGGGGTCTCAATGATCCTAAGAAAGGTGAGAAATCAGCCCAGGACTACACGGGAGGAGCTGGTCAATGACCTGAAAAGAGCTGGGACCACCGTTTCCAAGGTTACTGTTGGTAATACACTAAGACGTCATTGTTTGAAATCATGCATGGCACGGAAGGTTCCCCTGCTTAAACCAGCACATGTCAAGGCCGTCTTAAGTTTGCCAATGACCATTTGGATGATCCAGAGGAGTCATGGGAGAAAGTCATGTGGTCAGATGAGACCAAAATAGAACTTTTTGGTCATAATTCCACTAACCGTGTTTGGAGGAAGAAGAATGATGAGTACCATCCCAAGAACACCATCCCTACTGTGAAGCATGGGGGTGGTAGCATCATGCTTTGGGGGTGTTTTTCTGCACATTGGACAGGGCGACTGCACTGTATTAAGGAGAGGATGACCGGGGCCATGTATTGCGAGATTTTGGGCAACAACCTCCTTCCCTCAGTTAGAGCTTTGAAGATGGGTCGAGGCTGGGTCTTCCAACATGACAATGACCCGAAGCACACAGCCAGGATAACCAAGGAGTGGCTCTGTAAGAAGCATATCAAGGTTCTGGCGTGGCCTAGCCAGTCTCCAGACCTAAACCCAATAGAGAATCTTTGGAGGGAGCTCAAACTCCGTGTTTCTCAGCGACAGCCCAGAAACCTGACTGATCTAGAGAAGATCTGTGTGGAGGAGTGGGCCAAAATCCCTCCTCCAGTGTGTGCAAACCTGGTGAAAAACTACAAGAAACGTTTGACCTCTGTAATTGCAAACAAAGGCTACTGTACCAAATATTAACATTGATTTTCTCAGGTGTTCAAATACTTATTTGCAGCTGTATCATACAAATAAATAGTTAAAAAAATCATACATTGTGATTTCTGGATTTTTTTTTTGATTATGTCTCTCACAGTGGACATGCACCTACGATAACAATTTCAGACCCCTCCATGATTTCCAAGTGGGAGAACTTGCAAAATAGCAGGGTGTTCAAATACTTATTTTCCTCACTGTATGTGATCAAACCAACTCCACAAGTATGTGATCACTAAATATAACTTGTGATGCAAATAAAACACGGTCCAGAATATCAGTGGTGAAAACCAGGTGCAAATAAAAATGAGTGGGGAAAAGAAATGGATACTCTTGCCAGAGATTATGGATCCAACACCCCATAAGGCAGCGAATCAACAGGGCTTATATATGTGGATATATATATATATTTGATATTCACTGCAAGTGTTTTTTCCATTTATGACCTTTTATTGCATACTAGTCAACCTAGGTGTGCCGGGTAGAACTGTTTTTGAATAGTGGTAATATACACACTCGTTTATGAGTGAGACAAACCTTGGTTCATCACTTAATATATTTATTTCAGTAAATATATTTCTCCTGTGAATACCCAATTACTTATCACATGATGTGAATTCATTCAGCACCTCTGTGCTTGATATTTTTACTGTTTCAACAGTGACACTTATTCCAGTGCAGGACATTAACCCCCCTGCCATGCTGCATATTAAAAAAAAAAAATCACAGTCACAGTTAATAATCTTCAGACTGCAGTCAGGTGGCTGCCTTCCGTATGGCGGCAGCCACCTGACTGCAGTCTGAAGATTATTAACTGTGACTTTGTACTGTAAAGTGCTTTCTTACTTGCAAAGATATTCTGCACGGTGCACGGACAGTCTGACACTGTCCTGCTGTCTGAACTTGGCGGTGCTGGATCGGCTCCACTCGTTTGCAGCAGGCAGGCAGCTCTCTACGCTCCTCCCATGACCCCTCCCGCCTCCGGCCATGAGGACGGTGCTGTAGTTGTAAACTTAGGGGGAGGGAAGTCGTGGGCGGCACGGTGGCAGCGATGATGTCTATTGGCTGGCGCCGGCCAGCCGGGTGCAGGTCAGAGCGTGATCGATTCGTCCTGTCCATGTCCATGACTCCTCTAGGAAGACACATCAGGGCAGCTGCTGCGGCAAAGCACAACGGAGCTCAGGACACTCTGGCGCCCCCTCCCCTCAGGCGCCTGGGTGCAGTGCACCCCGTCTGGGATCAGCCCTGACTGCTGCTCTCTCTCCATGTGCAGGGTGACTGGCAACGCTGTATCTTGGCCTAGGCCAACAAGGCCCAGGCCTAGGGCAGCACTTTGCAGGGGGGCAGCATGAAAAGAGTCCCCCCGGCTTGCGCTACACTTTTAGTGTAGTGCCAGTCTTATGAGGTGGACTGGGCCACAAGACAAATCGGTCTGTCGCCCCCATAAAGTGGCCGCACTGCTGCCGGTATGATAGGGATGGTGCAGACACTGACATGGTCACCTATACCTGTCAGGTAGGTAGTAGGACTCTCCTGCAATCCTTTGCTTGTGTCAGTTGTACATTTTATTTCTGTTGATTGCTGATGAGAAAAATAAACAGATGGATTTATTTGTTCCTGTCCCCAATCCTTCCTTTGCTCACTGCCTGGACCACATACCTTCATCACTGTGCTACATGTTTTCTGCTGCACCACTGGCATGGTCATGTCCTCTAAGGCTGCATTCACACCTGAACGCGGCGTATTGTACCGCGATTTGCCGCGACAAATTGCAGCATTTTGTCCCGCGATTTGCCGCGACAAAACGCAGCGTTTTTTAGCCTACAATACGCTGGAGGGGTGATTTAACCACTTAAGGACAGAAGGTGTTTTTCAGATTCGGCGTTTACAAGACTAAAACATTTTTTTTTTTTTTGCTAGAAAATTACTTAAAACCCCCCAAACATTATATATATTTTTTTTTCTAACACCCTAGAGAATAAAATGGCGGTCATTGCAATACTTTTTGTATTGCAAAAAGCGCACTTTTTTTGGAAGAAATTCACTTTTTTGAATTAAAAAATAAGACAACAATAAATTTGGCCCAATTTTTTTATATATTGTGAAAGATAATGTTACGCCGAGTAAAATGATACCCAACATGTCACGCTTAAAAATTGCGCCCGCTCGTGGCATGGCGTCAAACTTTTACCCTTAAAAATCTCGATAGGCGACGTTTAAAAAATTCTATACGTTGCATTTTTTGAGCTACAGAGTAGGGCTAGAATTATTGCTCTCGCTCTAACGATCGCGGTGATACCTCACTTGTGTGGTTTGAACACCGTTTTCATATGCGGGCGCTACTCGCGTATGCGTTCGCTTCTGCGCGCGAGCTCGTCAGGACGGGGCGCTTTAAAAAAAAATGTTGTTTTGTTTTCTTATTTATTTTTATTGATTTTATAATTTTTTACACTGAAATAAAAAAAAAAATGTATCACTTTTATTCCTATTACAAGGAATGTAAACATCCCTTGTAATAGAAAAAAGCATGACAGGTCCTCTTAAATATGAGATCTGGGGTCAAAAAGACCTCAGATCTCATATTTAGACTTAAATGCAAAAAAAAAAATGGAAATTTTGTCATTTAAAAAAATGACAACAAAAAAATTGTCTCTTTAAGACGCTGGGCGGGACTGACGTTTTGACGTCACTTCCGCCCAGCAAAGCTATGAGGACGGGTGGGGGCCATCTTGCCCTCACTCGAGTCCTCACTGATCAGGCAGCAGCACCCGATCTCCTCCGCCGCTACCGACGGCTCCGGTAAGCAGCGGAGGGCGTGGGAGGGGGGGGGCCTCTCCCACCAGCGATAACGGCGAACTTGCAGCGAATCCGCCGCGGAGACCGCCGTTATCGTTTACACGCCCGCCGAAGAGATGGATATCTCGGTTGTGGCAGCAGCTGCTGCCGTTACCAAGATATTCATCTTTAAAAACAGGACATACACAGTGGGCGGGCGTTAACCAGTTAACATTGTCGGCTATGCCGAACGCCGAAAGCCGCCTGAAAAAAGGGTCCGGGACTTGTTTTGAGCTTCAGGCGTACAGCGTTTCAGCGTTCTGCGTGGAGATGTGAACCATCTCCATAGCCAACAATGTTAAATCACCCCTCCAGCGTATTGCAGGCTGCAATAGCGTGGGGCGTCGGGCGTAAAAACGCCTAGGTGTGAATGCAGCCTAAGTCCTCTATACATTTAGCAGAAATTTGAGCTTTAAGCGGGGGTTCATCCTAAAAACAATTTTCTAACATTACATTGAGCTCACTCTCGACATTGACAGTATGGCGATTACATTTTTAATTTTTTGCTGTACATATATAGCTATTTTCTTACCTGGCTTCCGGGTAGTGCCTCCCGCGGGACTGGGCGTTCCTATGCAGCAGTTAGTGATTGACTTGATGACAAAAACCACCCCCCCCCCCCGTCGCATAAGGAGCGTCATGAGTTGCCGAAAGAAGCCGAACGTCGGTGCGCAGGCGCCGTATAGCACCGACTCGACGTTCGGCAACTCGTGACGCTCCTTATGCGATGGGGGGGGGGGTTCGTTTTTGTCATCAGGTCAATCACGAACTGCTGCATAGGAACGCCCACTCCCGCGGGAGGCACTACCCGGAAGCCGGCTAAGAAAATAGCTATACGAGGTATGTACAGCAACAAAAAAAAAATCGTCATGCTGTCAATGTCGAGAGTGAGCTCAATGTAATGTTAGAAAATTGTTTTTAGGGTGAACCCCCGCTTTAAAGTAGAACTATAGGCAACCCTTTTTTTCCATTTTGGATAGAGTAAGGGATGGTTATAGCCTCTGTTAATTTATTTCTTTGCAGTCCGTTAATTTTCTGCCCCATAGCCAAACAGGAAGTG
Organism: Rana temporaria; assembly: GCF_905171775.1. Lineage (NCBI taxonomy): Eukaryota > Metazoa > Chordata > Amphibia > Anura > Ranidae > Rana > Rana temporaria. The sequence continues at coordinate 44,033,313 of NC_053493.1, read as the reverse complement.
AGAGGACTCTCAGAACTAGTGTCCCCACTGGAAAATTTCAGGGCAGGTCTTACTCTGCATTTAGAATAGACAATATATATATAATTAAGTGTTTACTCTATATACAGTGGCGACAATTGCTGGGCACAGTGGTGACAATTGATGGCACAGTGGCTGCGTTTGATGGCATGGCACAGTGGTTGCATTTGATGGCATGGCACAGTGGCGACAATTGATGGGCACAGTGGTTGTAATTCATGGGCACAGTAGCTGTGTTTGATGGGCACAGTGAGGCTGCAATTTTTTTTTTTTTTTTCGTTTGCACCCCCCCCAAAAATGTTGAGCAACAGCCGCCACTGGTCACCAACCTTTTGGACCTCACAGACCACTAAAATCACAATTTTGAATCCCACGGACCGCTAACATGAATTTTAAATGCCCTAATCACACAATGCTCCAGCTCTGCCCACCTCCCCCTGGATCACACTGCTGCATTATACACACACTGATCCTGCTCTCTGCCCCCCCTGCCCACTCTGCTACCTTATTCATTGGCTCTCACCTCATCCAGCCATGTGCTTAAGCTCTGTGAGCCCTCCTACAGTCTGCTATCAGCACTGCCATTGGAAGTCGCCTCCCACTCTCTGCACTACTCCCGGCGACTCCCTCCAAGTTCACAGGAGCCAGAACTACAGAGGAGGCATTGGATATCAATATGCGCTGAAAACACTCATCGAGAGCAACACTGGAAACAACATTGGGCGGTATATACATTCACCACACACAATGTTGATTTACGGCAGAACCCCTAGGGACCACCATCATTTTCTCGTGGACCATCAGTGGTCCATTACTGGTTGACGACCTCTGTCCTTTAAGCATTCGAGAAGCTTACATGGGGTTTGTTTGCCGAGAAATGTTCTTACCTTTATCATCAATGTCCATTTATTCTGCCAGGAAGAACAGCAGGCTTAAGCTAAGAAGCCTCAAACAATGAAAATAATGTGGGTTCGGTAAAAAGTTGTCAGCAGGACAGGAAGTAAAGGGAAATCAGTCCCGAAGTGTAGACAATACATGACTGGACTTTAATGCCCTGTACAAACAACCGGGATTCCCGATGGCAAAAGGTCCGTCAGAAATCCCGAGGGGAAAACTGAGAACCTGCTCTCTACTTTTCCCCCCATACACACGTTCAGTTTTCCCGTCGGAAAAACTCTGATGAGAGCTTTTCCTCAGGAATCCCGACCGTGTGTATGCTCCATCCGTCTTTTTCCCCATAGGAAAATGGCCAAAAATGTCCGTTTTCCGCCAGGAAAAAGTCTGCCAGGAAAACCCAACGGGAAAAAAGAGAGCTGGTTCTCTTTTTTTTTTTTTTTTGCCGGCCGATTACGGCAGTTTTCCCGCCGGAAAAACTGCGAGGGAGCATACACACGCCGGGATTCCCAGCCAAAAGCTCTCCTCGCAGTTTTCCCGTCAGGAATCCTGGTCGTGTGTACAGGGCATTAGTGTCTATTCACACAGGAATTTTGTATGCATCCAGCCATGATCACCACAGATAATCAATAGCTTTGCGAACAGCCATGAACAGCTGCAACTAGCGACAGCCTATCATTGCATCATATGGGCTCAGCGGCCACAGCTATTTGTACACACCTGTCCATTCAAGGCGCAAGATCGCAGCATGTGTAATTGCTGTGAGTGGACCCTAAGGGTCCTTTCACATGGGCAATTGGAAGGTCCATGCATTCCTATGGACCGGCGGGTCTGATCAGGCCCACTAAATAAATAGAGGGGACTACGTCCTCTTCTGTTTGGGTAGACCCGATCAAAGACAGCCGGGTGTCAGTGTCTGTTTTCTCCCAGCCGCCAATAGAGCAAAGCAGGGTCTGTCCATGTCTATGAACTGAGTAGACATAGACCTGTCATCTGCCCAGGTCCGCTTAGCAGCATCAGCTCACAGATCCCCTGATGATCAGAATGGAAGCCACACTTGTGAAAGGGCCTAAGGCTTAAAGCATACTGTAACTCCAGGAATTGCAGCCTTTTTAAAAATGTATGCTGGTTTATAAGGCACCACCTTGTGGACTTATATATAATTAACAGGATACCTTTGTCTACATCCTCAGTGTTCTGTCTATATACATGGTATCTGCTCTGCCTGCCCCTCCCCTCCCTTCTGTTGTCCATTCACAAAAGGCTTTGTATTTTTTCAATAGTACAAAGCCTTCCATCATTGGGCAAACGACTCTGCACATGCTTTATTGGAGGCACAAAGGTCCAATGATGTAGCGCCAAAATATATATGGATAGCTGTACTCCCAGGGCACATACATTTTTTTAATAATAAATACAATAAAAAAAGTCACATAGTGGCTTACACCTCATTAGCCTTATCCCCTTATAAACCAACACATTTTTAAAAGTACTGCAATGGGGATTGCACTCTAAACTTTTCATTATTTTCACTCCACTTTAGATGTTGATCAGGCAAATCGTTCAAGATCACAATAAAGGACAAATAGACTACAGATGTTGGAACATCATTCTTTTTTTTTGTTGTTGTTGTAGATTTCTACATGTTAAGAATAACATGTGATTTACAGCCACCATTTTGTATATAGCATAATAAATAAATAGAACCATTTAACAGTCTGACATGTCTACGAAAACCTACGATCCAATATCTACAAAGGCCGTTTTGAAGTATATACAAATGCTTACAAATCTGATTCTGGAAAATAAAGATACTTCCCACAAATATGCATATACAGTATTCAACAAAGCTTATATTTAAATATATATCTATATATTTTTTTCTCTTTGGAAAGAAAACAACTACCAAAGTGTGGCATGACCCAACTGAACAAAACAAAATGAAATTGAAGTGAAGGACCTCGGAGATTGTGGTAGGAGTTAAAACGCTGCTTGGCAATAGTAATACTCAGTGGTGAAAGTGCAGTTTTCAATCAAATGTTCTTTAAATATCACAAATATAAATATATATCTGTATATATTTACACATATATTTAAGATAAAACTCTGATAGCTACTACATTGACTGGGGTTGACGTTCTAAAAGCAGGTCTTTTTCAAAGTCTTTGAAGAACTGCCGTCGTTGCTCATAAAGACCAATCAGAATCTTTCCTTCATAATTTGAATGCATGGGTGGTGAATGAGAGGTAGAAGCTGATTTTATGGTATGTGCATCAAGAAGCAATCTTTATTTACATGCTATTCTTCTTAAAGTGGATCTTTGAATACCTCTTATCAATTGCATAATCTTTTCCCTCCGCCCTTCCTTTTACATATTTAGAAACTTTTTATTTTTTGGGTAGCAAGTAAAGCACCTTTTTCAGCATGATCTTGCTCCCACCTCCTCATTCCTCGCCTAGGCAAGAATGCTGTTGCACTGGGTCCACAGTCCACCCCACCCACAGTCTCCTGGGATTAGCCCCCTCCAGTCGGCACATTTTGTGCATGACTGATCTCACTGATCAGGAAGCCACAGCTGGCTTCCAAAACCAAGATGGCAGCACAGGAACTGAGACTTAGGGTTGTAAGAAGAGATTGCTGGACTTCTTGGGCAGGTAAGTAGTGTTTTTTAAAAGTCAGCAGCTACAGTACTTGTTTTCAAACCCAGGTGAAGTTCCTCTTTAAGGTCCATTCATTTTGGCACATCTGTCAATTCTACAGCGGCCAGGTTGTGGCATCCTTGAGCGTTCATGTTAATGTAAGCTATCAGGTTGCCAGGAAGCAGTATTTTGGGAATGTTGGTTAGATTTCATAATTAGTCATTTAGTGACAGACTGAGCTGGCACAACCATGGCATATTAAGCTGACAAGCTCAGGTTGCTATCAATGTTAAAGAACCTTGTTTGGAAAGTAAGATTTAGCACCATACCCTGTGTATATATATATATATATATATATATATATATATATATATATATATATATGAATCTGTAGTACTGCCATAGTCATTCTGTGTAAGACACCCCAGTTCCGCTGGCTAGCATAACCTCTACTTGCGAGATTGCTTATCCCGGTGAGTAGTCAATACAGCAGCACTAATGCGTGTATACAGGATCGGACATTCCGACAACAAAACCGTGGATTTTTTTCCGACGCATGTTGGCTCAAACTTGTCTTGTATACACACGGTGGCACAAATGTCGGAAATTCCAATCGCCAAGAACACAGTCACGTACAACGGCACTAGCAAACGGACGTTTAATACCAAGTGCGCCACCCTTTGGGCTTTTTCTGCTAATCTGTTAGTAGAAGTTTGGTGAGAAACGATTTGCACTTATATGTCATCTGCTGCTGTTCCTGATCTCTGAGTCTCGGAGAAATCAGCTTGTCAGAACTGTGTGAATATCAGCAGCAAAACAACTTCATTATTCTAGCATTATAAAGACGAAGAGAATGCGCTGCATTAAAAGATTGGTAACGTGACGAATGTTCTATCTCCATTACGAACGCTAGTTTTACCAGACTGAGTGCTTCCGTCTCGTACTTGATTCAGAGCATGCGTGGAATTTTGTGCGTCGAATCGTCTACACACGCTTGGAATTTACGAGAACGGATTTTGTTGTCGGAAAATTTGAGATCCAGTTCTCAAATTTTTGTTGGAGCCTACACACGGGCAGGATTTCCGACAACAAGCTCCCATCAAACATTTGTTGTTGGAAATTCTGTGCGTGTGTACGCGGCTTAAGAGTGACAGATTTAGTGCAAAGTGTGATAACTCATCACAACCAGATCTCAGTGAAAGAAAGATTCTGATTGGCAAACCGATGACATTGTGGGAGATTTACTAATACTATTGCACCCAGAATCCGGTGCAGCTGTGCATGGTAGCCAATCAGCTTCTAACTTCAGCTTGTTCAATTAAGCTTTGGCAATAAAACCTGGAAGCTGATTGGTTTCTATGCAGAGCTGCACCATATTTTGCACTCTCCAGTTTTCGTAAATAACCCCCACTGTCTCAGATTGCTATTGTTCTGGGTCCCTCAAAGTGTGGTGTGCCACATGGTACAAATCTAGCAATACATGACCACAGCTGAGGTTCAGACTAGAGATGAATGAATGCATTGGTTTACCCAAACAGAGATTCAACTGGATTACCATTAACCAAATATCTAAAAATTATGTGATCCACGACATGACTGATTTGCTCCTGCTTTCTCCTAAAAAGTAAGCTGATATAGCGTCCTTTGGAATTCCTCCAGGATTGAGTGATGCATTCCCTCAATTCTGGAGCCCTTTCCCCAGCCACAAAGCAAGTAACCACAAAGCAAGTAGGGATCACCTATTATCCAATTGGCAGTGTGGTAAGTAAACAACTGGACAAGTGTTGGAGGAGGCAGGGAGCCTACAGTCAAGGGAACTTAGCAGTGAACTGGTTGATGATCCAGAAACCCCTTCTCCAATCCACTTCCTGTGGTTGAGGGAATGTATTTTAAAGGCCAAGTTCATCTTTGTTCACCTTTTTCTAAATTCCAGATCCTCTATGTACCAATATAGAATTAATGTACTTCTTTTGCACACGCTTACACACGCTTACCCCACTCTCTTCATAGCTGTTTAAAAACACTTATCCATTACTTCTGCCTTACTTCCTGGACATACTTTAGGTCACGACACAGGAAGGAGTTGACCAGCTGAGGGTAGCTGATGCAGGGTGTGTGCTAATGAGATCAGCTGGGTAACTCCTTCCTGTGTCATGACCTAAAGTCTGTCCAGGAAGTAAGGCAGAAGTAATGGAAAAGTGTTTTTGAACAGCCACAAAGAGAGTCAGGAAAGCGTGTGTAGAATAAATGGAAAGCTGTTTTATTTTTGCAAAAAAAGTACATTAATGCTATATTGGTACATAGGGGAGCTGGAGTTTAGAAAAAAAAGGTGAACAAACAAAAGGTGAACTTGGCCTTTAAGTATAGGCAAATAAAGGCAATGGATCACGAATATCTGAGTCTATCAAACAGATCACAGGAAAATAATTAGCACAACTTTTTTTTTCCATCTCTAGTCCTGACCCAAAAGACTGCTCATCTCTATTAGAAAGTACCTGTTGTAATATGTTGGCCGATTTATGTAGGATATTATATTATTATATATATGTACACATACAATACAATATTGACCAGGCCAGAATTCAGTTGACAATGGTTGAGTTGTCCGAGCCAACTCATTTTTAACATATCAAAGGGGACAGATAGTGACTCTGTGCTATGTTCAAATTGAGTTGGCTTGGACAACTCAACCATTGTCAACTGAATTCTGGTCTGGTCAATATTGTACTGTATGTGTACATATATATATAATAATATAATATCCTACATAAATCGGCCAACATATTACAACAGTACCCTGTTTGTTTCAATCAGTTTGGTCATCAATATTGCTCATAGGGTGAGGCAAATGAATACATAACCGCATGAGGCCATGATATTTAAATTGTTGTCCGCAATTTCTTCTATCACCCTGCTACAAGTGTGATCAGTAAAACGTTGCCTGCCATAACTTTCGGATTAACCCCATTTTAACAGTGGATCTGCAAAACAAATAAATAAATTACATGCAGCCAATAATATTAACAAAGCACTATCAATAGGTGAATCCTCCACTTTGCAATGTTAAGACATTTCAGTAAAGCTGGTAATTCATCTATAGCAGAGATCCACAACTGGTTGCTTGTGAGCCCCATGTAACTCTCAGCTACCTCTGAACACTCATAGCAGAAGTCAGGTTGGTTCAAGGTCTGCGCTGCATTTTACACAAATTCCAGTTTGATTACTGGTTTATGTTTTTGAATACTCTTTTTTCATATTTACCATGGGACTGAAAGGGTCGGTCAACTAAAAATGATTATTTGAGTTGTAAATAGAATGTGGCAGTTAGAGCCACTGACTGGTGTCCGATAACACAAGGGGACCACCAGTGAGGAATACTACTTGTCAGGGTTCCTGGCTCTGTTTCCACAAATAGTTTCCTACTCTACTGGTTGCATTCCCTGCACTATAGGAGTGGGGCCCCCTTATAATGGACACAGCAGATGTTCACCAACAGAGTCCCCATCATCTACCAAAAACTGATTTGATTTTTTTGGTGTGAATTACATTTTTTTTTTTTTTTTAATTAATAAAGTTAGAACAAGATGTCAACCGATAGGTCGCAGCTCATCCTCAGTCCCTGATGCATCTTCAGCTGAGATCAGATGACCAGGACTTGGGCATGTGGTGATGTGACCGGGTCACCATGGGAGCCCCAAACAATCTTTTCTGCAAGATAGTTTTTACTAGTTGTCCTTTAAAAGGTAAACTTTCTTTATTATTTTGGCAGCTTATTTGGTAAAGGTTTTTTTTTTATAATAGAGGTTTTTAAATATATAGATATATTTTTTTATTTTACTATATGATAATATAGATATTGCTAATTTTACAAATATATAATCTTCAATTTATATAAAAAAAAACATTTAAAGCAGAAATCAGTGGCTTTTTTTTATGTACTGACAAGCAGTGGCTATAAAAAAAAAAGATAGCTTTCACTGCAACATATATCTCCTCTCTCTCGCTGTACCCCAATGACTCTCCACTCTTGGTCACATCATAGCCACCATTTGTTTCTTGGATTGAATGACATCCAGCATCATCCAGCCTACTTTCTGTGAGCCCTGATTGGCATGGACACATCCCCTAGGTGGAACTTGATTTGAGTCATTTTGTGGGCACAACTCATTCCACGGGTGGCACCACCATCAGGGATTTAGAGGAAGGACCCGTGACATCACCGATCAGGCCTGAAGAGTGCAGAAAGGTATGCATAAAAGTCAACAGTAAATTAATATTGGGGGGTGGTTTAGGGAGGGGGGGGCAGTGAGAGTTGGGAAAGCTGGAGTTCTGCTTTAAAGTGGTTGTAAACCCACTTTTTGGACTTCTACCTATAGGTAAGCCTAGAATAAGGCTTACCTATAGGTAGTGGAAATATCTCCTAAACGTGCGCCGTGAGATTGTGGGGCAGACAGCATGCACTGTCAGCCAGCTTGGGATAATAGCTTCAAATTGCACAGTGTTGAGTTAGACCAGTAGCTCTGCAATCAGCCAAACTCTTGCTCCCTGCTGATTGCAGGGATATTGGTCTGCATCAACAGGGGGATGTGTGGGATGGCTGCTCACACAGAGAGGTCAGCGGCCCATAAATGTAGGCTAATAGTGTGGGGACAAACTTTATAAGTGGCAATGTGACGTTCTAACACTGATGTGACAAGTTGGACACTGAAAACCTGGTGTTTTGGTGCTCTCTAATATTGGTGAAATTTTGTAAAAGAGCCAAGTTGGGCATTAATTTTATAGCTGTAAAAAAAACTGAAACAGTTACCCATCTTGCAAAACTGATTGCATGGGGCTCTCCTGGTGGGCCAAGCCTTGGTCACATGATCTCTGCTGAAGGTGCTTAGGAGATTGATTAGCAGGTTTCTATAAAGAAAGTTGGCTTGCTAGGTACAGTTTAAAGCGGACTCTTCATGGAAATGCAAGGTTGCCTTATCTTGAAGCCCTCCACCAACCATGTAAAAACAAAGGGGACTAATAATAAGGCCGGACATAGACGGTTTGAATCTCGGCTGGTTCAGCAGGAACAGGAACCGTCCGAGATTCAACCTGTATATAGACAGGCTGAATGTTCCAAGCCGATCGATCAACTTGGGTACAACAAGCCTACCAGATTTACTTCCGCTGGGAGAATACAAAGTCTCGGCTGGAGGGATTCCCCTGTCAGCACTGTCTGTGTTGATGGAGGAATTGTGCAAATTTCTTTCCTGCAACCCATGGTTCAACCACGTTTCGTTCAACTGTGGTGCAACCAGGCCTTCTCACAGGATCTGGGAAAGCTGTTGATCCATAATCCTGTGCAGATGCCCAAGCACTGAGATGTCTTCCTGCAAGACTTGTGGTCTTCAACTTTCCCAGGCTCCCACAGTGGGGTCCAATGACATTGCCAGTGCTTACAAGAGATGGCTGAAAGGTGTAAGGAATTCTATTGTTTGTTTGTTTTTTTTGGTAAGGGGCTACAAGATAAAGCGTCCTTGAATTATCATGCAAGGTCCACTTTAAGGTACAAATGAATTTCTATTACAAAAGTGCCCTATTTCTTTGCACATGTGCAGCTTCTTTTGGGGAGATATTCCTTCACTTCCTGCTTCATTATGTAACGAAAGCGAGAACAGATCTCTCCAAAGAAAGGGGAACCCCCTCTTCGACAATCATTGTTGTTGTTAGTTTTACCCTTTATTTCTGACCCAGTGACAGCTTATAAATTGAGATTTTCCTATCACTCCCAGTGCCAATGTCACCAGGACAACTAGAGAGGGGAATCTCCCCAATAGGGACATAGACAGTAACAAAAAAACTGATAGAGATTCTAACCTATTCTATCCAAAACAAAAATTTGTCTTTAAATAATCTTAACATTTGGATAGGCGTTTGTGCCATGGTCGTTGACATCAACGAAGACCTGAAATCTAATTAGCCCCATTCTGAAGAAACCAAAGCCCAACTGAACTTTCAGTTTAAATCGGCTAAATCCATTCCAAGTCCACACCAAAACAAAAGTCTTACCGTTTTTTTTTTTTAAAAGCCACCACAGCTCGCATAGAAAAGACTGTCCCCTGTCAGCATGTGGTAAAGAAAGACCCTTGCTCTCTCTATGTAAGCAGTCATCTCTCTGCAGAGGTCCAACACGTCCCCTGATGAGTCAGCGCTAGAGCCCTCAATCAGCAGGGAGTATGATTTAACAGGATACATATTAGACATACGCAGGGAGATCACTGCTGCAATACAGAGTAAGGACTCTTTTCATCAGCATGCTGGCCTGGGAGGGGCTTTTCTACTCTGGCTGTGGCTGCTTGTTAATGAAAACATATTGTAAGACTTTGCACACTTTTTGTTTTGATGCACCTTGAATGTTTTATGCTGGTTTAAACTGAAAGTTCAATTGAACTTTAGAGTGCAGATGTTTTTAAGTCTCATTCAATAAACAATGAACGTGGACCACAAGATACAGTTAGGGACCTTTGCTCTAATACCTGACGATTGTTTAATTTAAAGAGCTCTAACCATTACATCTCCTTGCTAATTCCAGTCACTGACTATTCAATTCTGATGTTAAACGAACAAACGGTGTACAGTTTAACATTTAAGCATGCAGGGCAAAGAAAATGACAAAAAAATAAACACAACAAGAGTATACAACAGAGATTAGCACTACACGGAAAATTCTTTTTGAAATGTCGTGAGTATAAGGCAATATTTAACTCTGTTTTTTTTTTAAACACAGACAATGGGAGGCAAAAAGGATGAGAAAAAAAGTTAAATAGTGGCTCTGAAATTAACATTCAAAGTAGGTGGGTGCATTTCAAAATACAAAAATAAATGCAATGTTTTAGCAGTCTGTTCAGAAGTCTGATATCACTTTTGCCATCAGAAAACAAAAAACATCGTCAATATATCGCTCTAACAGTGCAAAAGTGAAAACACATATGGAAGAAAAAGTGAAATCACCATTTATTTTGCCTGGAACCAGTCCCGTCTTAAAAAAAAAAAAAAAAAACAACAAAAATATATATATATAGGAGGCTACAAAAACATTATCACTTGCTTTAAAACAGCAACAATATCTTGATGGCAACACAGCATTCGAATGGTTTTCACGGAAACGGCTAAACACATGGTTTGGTAAGAGATCTGCAGATGTGCCATGGCAAGTTTAAGTAAAAACACTATAAAAAAAAAAAAAAAAAGAAAGTACTTAATTCTATTGCTTAGGAAGCAACAGCAGTAAAAAAACAAAAATAGTAAAGAAAAAAAAAAAAAGAAGAGGAATCAAGGATGTAATGTATTTTGGGTTCAAATCATTTGCATGGGGGTTTTAGAACCAGAAAAGAAAAAAAAAACACATATAAAAAGGTGTTCAAAAAGTTACTGGCGGATGTAAACATCCCGATTCCACTCATTATCATTCCGTTTCCTAGAAACCTCTCCGTCCTTTTCACAATATCGTTCCCTTGATTTGTGACGGCTGCGGGGTTTGTTGCATTCGTTGTGGTCCTGATCCCTGTCCTCGTTTGTCCGGTGTCGAGGTTCTTTGTGTCTGTGTTCGCTAACTGCGTGAGATTCGTCTCTGTGGTTGTGATCCCGGTGGGACTCCTGAGGATCAGCATGTTCAGAAGAGTAATTATCCTTTGGCTCTAGATATACGGAGTCTCTGTTGTCTTGCGTCTCGTCAAAGGTCTCCTGTCGAGAAAGTCCTCTGCTAACTCCACTTCGGTGGTTGTGGTGCTGGGCAGAGGTGGAAGATCGATGTTGAGACTTTCTCGTTGGCGGTTCGGCGGGTGCCTCTTCTTCTACGGCCCCAGGTCGTTCGGGAGGAGGATGATCATTCTTTTGCTCTCCTTGGGAGACCTGCTAATAAAAAAAGTGAACACCTGTTTTGAATGCTAACTTAAAGAGTATCTAAACCTAGGAACCCTAATGGAAATTGTTGCAACTTACTGATCCTAAAGCCTCGTACACACGTGAGGAGAGCATTTGGCTGGGAATCCCGGCCGTGTGTATGCTCCTCACAGTTTTTCCGACGGGAAAACTGCCCAAAAACCGCCGGACATAAAAAGAGAACCAGTTCTCTTTTTTCCTGCTGGGAAATCCGGCGGACTTTTGTCCGGCGGTTTTGGGAAGTTTTCCTATGGGAAAAACTGTGATGGAACATACACATAGCCGAGAGCCAAAGCTCCATCGCAGTTTTCCTGTCAGGAAAACTGGTCGTGTGTAGGGGAAAGACTGAACTGAGCAGGTTCTCGGTTTTCCCCTCTGCATTAGATGTGGTGGCTTTATTTCTCAATTTTGTACTACCGTATTTTTTAACCACGGTAAACCTGCCATTACCAAACTTCCTCTCCTGGGGTGACAACTGTACAGATAAGCGATGTCACCCTAAGGCAGGAAGTGTTAGGACTACATAACACTTTGCTCTCTTCTTATAGTTTCATAGTTGATGAGGTTGAATACAGACACCAGTCCATCTAGTTCTGCCTGAGTGTGTGTGTATTTATGTCTCTACCACTTCCTACATCCCTGTATATTGTGTCCATCTAAAAGTTTTTTTAAATTCGTGACACTTCCAGATGAAACCACAGATTGTGGAAGGAAGTTTCACACCCTTACCGCTCTAACAGTACAGAACCCCCTTTACAGTTTAAGGCTAAACCACTTCTCGTCCAACTTCCTAGAGTGGCCACGTGTCTTCTTGAGTGTCCTGAGTCTGAAGTTTCCTCTCAATGTTGGAATCACCATTAAAATATTTGTATATCGCTATCATATCCTCTCTTGGGCTTCTCTTCTCGAGAGAGAATACGTTTAATGTTTGTAATTGTTCCTCATAACCTTTTTTTTTTTTTTGCACTTGTCAAACAGAATAAAATGCTTTTAACTCTATATTCAACAGAAAAAAGAGAGCACATTAGATACATTTATTGTTAGTGTTTCCATACATTTTGAATGGGTTTTTTCTTTGTTTTTTTTACGTTATCCATAAAAAGATCAAGTCCCTCTTGAACCTCTTCATTGCTATCACAAAAAGTTTGCAACTTATCTTTGAAAGAACACCCCCTTGATGTTTTGACTTCTTTAAACACTCATTAAAAAAGTGCATTTCAGCCCAAAACATGTCAGAGGTGAACCCTGCTGCTGTGATTCATCAAACCACTTCCTGATGAAGCGGACTGCTGATTCAAGAAACGTGTCGAAGAACCTGACAAACATTTCCACTTTCCCTGGTACTGTATACATGAGATGATATATAAACAAATCTTGTATGTAATAGGGAATCTGGAAGGATAGCAAGGTTTTAAGTGACTAGAGATTGTATATTGTTGACAAAACATTGCAATACATGATTTTTAAAACTCTAGGTTTAATAAAGCAATAAAATTATAAGTTTTCAGGAATCTAAGATATGAATATTTAGCATCATCTGATCGGAAATGATCTTCAGTTTTAATCTTAAAGCAATAGACCCCAAAACTAAAATGTAAATATATTGCAGTGTGTTCGATGTGTTAGTTTTCTTCTTTAAGCTTTTTTTCCTTTGGTGATCTTCCTGGTGATCTGACCAGGAAGCCTTTTATTTTTCAACTTCCATTAACAGACAAAGCTGCCCAGCATAAATGGCAGTTGAGGGTTGCGACAAACCATTTATCACTGACAAGGGTGCCTACAATGGTCATCTTTTATTCATTTAGGTAAAACCTTTATCCCAAAAGGAAAAACCTGTTGCTGTAACAGCTTAAAAATTGTTAACGACGTTCGACTTTATTCATTAATCAAGTCCATCTAAATTTGCTCATCCATCTAATACCAATAGTGTATTCATTGCTCCTCCATCCAGAGGGGAGAAGCCCCAAAGCCAGCCATACATAGATCAAAATTTGGGCAGTTTGGCAGGGACAGGCTAAGATTCAATCCATGTAGGGGCAGGCTGATTGTACATCGACCAATTTGGGTACAACCAGTCTGTTGGATTTTTGGCATGTGATTACTGCTAGCAGCTATAGCGGTTAGCAGTAAGCATTGTGTTCTGCCAGCCAGAAAGGCCCCCTGCTCCCCCCCTACTGGCAGAATACTATAGTGCTGCGGGAGGCATTCCCCCATCAACACTGGCTGAATCAAGTCATCTATGGGCTGCTTAATGCAGAAAGTGTATTAGTGGCTGGATCAACAAGTGTAAGTAAGGGAAAAATGTCTAAAAAAAAAAGAATGCAGCCACCACATGTAAGGATTGGTAAACTGAAATATATCAATTTTGTTTAATACCCAAAAGGTAAAGGAATACTATTACAATTAAACATAGGCACATTCTACTATATGGTATTTGTCTTTGATGTACACAGCATACATCCTTTTGGATGGGGTGGAATGGGGAGATCAAACCACAAATGTGTGGTTGGCAAAGGAACGGTTACATTTTATCAAGCCAGCATGGACCAAAATCTCTATTTTCAGGACCAGCATAGCTAGATATTTTACCTGTTATGCAGTGGTGGCCCATCCATTAGGGGCGCAGGGGCAACGCCCACCTAATCCATGCGTCCGGCCCATAAGCTACATGAAGGTTGCCAGACACATGTTTTTTTTTAGAAGCACGTGATTAGAGCCAGAGGGCCAGATTCACAGACGAGATACGCCGGAGTATCTACTGATACTCTGGCGTATTTTCAAATTTGCCGCGTCGTATCTTAATTTGTGATTCACAAACAAGATACGACGGCTTTTGGCTAAGATCCGACAGGCGTACGGCTTCGTACTCCTTCGGATCTTAGGCTGCAATACTTCGGCCGCCGCTGGGTGGAGTTTGCGTAGTTTTCCTGTGTCGGGTATGTAAATGAGCTTTTACGGCGATCCACGACGGTTTTCGTGTTCGTTACGTCGTCGCTAGTAATTTTTTCCCGTCGCAAAGTTACGTCTGCTTTAACATGGCTTAACTTTAGATGAGCCATGTTAAAGTATGGCCGTCGTTCCCGGGTCGAATTTTAAATTATTATTTTTTTGGCGTAAGACGTCCGGGAATACGGAAGTACGTTACGCACGTCGCCGTTCAAAAAAATGACGTCACTTCGCGCAAAGCACGGCAGGAATTTTAAAAACGGAGCATGCGCAGTACGTCCGGCGCGGGAGCGCGCCTAATTTAAATGGTACACGCCCCATTTGAATTAGGCGGGCTTGCGCCGAACTTCTTTACGATACACCGCCGTAAGTTTACACGCAAGTGCTTGGTGAATCAGGCACTTGCGCTGAAAACTTGCGGCGGTGTAACGTAAACACGATACGTTACGCCGCCAGAGTTTTCTGTGAATCTGGCCCAGAGGCTCCAATTGGCTTAAAAAAAGGTGGCCTTAGGGCACAGAGCACTGCGGCCCGGACCCACACAGTTGTGTGACAATAGCAAATTAATATTCACTGTTGTCTTCCTGATTCTCCTCTCGATTGGCCGAGAGGAGAAGGGATGGTATTGGCCACCGCACCGAGGGAAGGAGATTGCCAGGGCTTTACCTTTCACTGTGTGTATGCTTTGCTGTGAAACTGTATGCTTTTCGTCGCAACTGTTTTTATTGGTATTTTCTAACACCTTTTACACACTTTCAGTCTCTAAGATTATTCCAGAGGTCATCTTACCTGTGCATTAGAAGCTGAGGGAGGGGTGGCGGGAAGGGTTGCAGTAGTAAGGGTGCGAGATAAAAGTGCATTGGGCGGGGTGCTGCTTGGAGGGTGTGTTGCCTTCCAGTAAGCTTCTAGGTAATCTGCTAGATGTTCACAGGCATCTTCAAGCTGATTCTCATCCAGGATAACATCAAACATTTCCTATGATAAGCATATGTTTGATTACAAGACGTCTTGCTTTAAATATTATAGTAGATCTAAACGCTAACCTGATGCCAAAGCACTACATACGATAAACCATTATCATTTTTGGCATAAGATACCGTTCTCACTTTTTTTCATTCTAATTTGTGTCCAAGTGCTGCTGATCTCCTCCTGCTTCCTTCAGCCACTTCCCGTATACATGTACTCATTACATTATTGCTCTGGGCTTGTTTCCCTATAGCAGTGGTGGCAAACCTTGGCAGCCCAGAAGTTTTGGAACTACATTTCGCATGATGCTCAACTACACTGCAGAGTGCATGAGCATCATGGGAAATGTAGTTCCAAAACATCTGGGGTGCCAAGGTTCGCCATCACTGCCCTAGAGTAACAACCAGAGCCGCTGTTAGAAATCACGGGGCCCCATACAGCCTACCTGACAAAAATACCCCCTCCTAGCACAAATCTCCCTCACTCAAAAATATCACCCGCCTAGCATATATCCTCTTTCTTCTCAAACTTTCTATCCTTGCATAAATCTTCTCCCCCAAATCTTCCCTGCCAGGACAAATCCCCCCCCTCCCCAATTCCTCCTATTAGCCCAAATTCCCCTACTTCCTCCTGGCACAAAATCCCCCCCATCTCCCCTCTCAGCACAAATCTTCTTTCTTCAATTCCTCTTTTAGAACAAATTTACTCAAATCCCTCCTCCTAGCACAACCCCCTCTAAATCACCCCCCCAACCCCCCTCCCAGCACGTATCCTCCCTCATTATTGCTCCTCACACATATCCCCCCCATTCATGCAGAACACAGCGCACCTCCTGCTGGCTCTTCTTCTCTCACCGCTCCAGCCTCCAGGCTACCGTCTCGTTGTCCCGGCTGTGAGTGGGGGCTGGGGCAGGAGTTCTGTGAAATGGGCCAGGAGGCAGAATTGAAATCTGGGTGGGCACAACAACCCGCTCCAGCATCCCCTAAATTCGGCTTTGTGTCTTTCACCTAGCAGCTGAAAGCCGGCGGGAGGGAGAGAAACCGGCTTTCAGTTGCTGGGTGAGAGACGCTGTCATCCTTCATTCTCTGCTCCACCGATCCTCCTGCTGCCCCCCTGTGTGCCTGGGCCCCCTACAGGAGGGCTGGTGGTCCCCACCCTATCAGCGGCCCTGGTAAAAACAGTGGACTATGCTTGTGCAATGTGGGTTGACACTGCTACTTGTAGTCTCCGCCAGAGGCACATGCAACTGGGTGACAACGAAGCAGCATGACTGTGTGATAGTTGTCACCAAGAACAGAAAGTGACTGAACAAGGTATTTTTTTTCTATGGCTTCTATGAATAAAAAAACAAAACAAGCGATGATCCATCCGTCCTCCATTCATTGATCGTTTTCCAATCATAGAAGCTATATATAGTACAGCTTAAAAGAATATAGAGGGCATAATCGGCACTCTCAATGAGAGCATATGACAAGTCCCTCAGCTCTAATAATTGCCGTGACATCGGAAGATTATGATGACGGAATTGGAGGATGGAAGATTTCAACTAAATCTGCAACCAGCAGCACAAAGGACATATTGCATTGACTGTAAGTAATGTTGCCTGTGCTAATATGTTTACATTTTTTTTGACTAAACTTAGGCTTTTAGGGCTGGTTCACACCTGAATTGTACAGGAATGTGGTCCGCGTGCAATTCTGTGCATTGAGATTTTCATCCCATTCAATTGAATAGGCTGAAATTGCATCAAAAGTAGTGCATTCACAGTACTGTGGATCTGGTGCAGGCAAATGCACTGCGTTTGGGGTGTCTTTAGGAATATTTTGACATCCGCTACAGATCAAACACCCAGTGCGTTTTTAACGCGGGACAGGTGCACGGAACGTGGGTTTTCCATACCACGTTCTGGTGTGAATGGGCCCTTAAAGTCTGAAGTACCTCCTATCTGGGCTATGTCAGACAACATAACATAATAGGGGACACTTACTGGAGGGCACTGTGCTAGTTTGTCAGCTGCTACCATTTGGACGTTTAGATGTTTTGCCTGAGATTTTCCTCGTGATTTTATTAACCTTTGTAAAACCTGAAAATGATAATTAAATTCACATAATATTAATATACTGAACACAAAACATATATTGGCATTACATAAAAATAAAACACATCATGCGTGTCACATAGGGATAGGAGGAAAAAAGGATTTCAAATTATGTAGAAGGACAGTAAACTTAAAGTGTTACTAAACCCACAACAGTAAAATCAGTCTGTATATGCAGTAAACCATGCTTGTTATACTCACTGTGGAACCTAAGAGGTTAATTCCTCTGCTCTGTGTAAAAAAGGCTGTTTGATCCTGTCTTCTCTGATCCTTTCCCTTCTTCTATTGTCCCTAAGCCATCTCCTGATAGTACAGAGCCTTGGGGACAAGCTGCACGTGCTCAGTTTGGTGTGTTTTGCTAGAGTTTTTTAATTCTTGGGAGAGAGCATGTGATCCACACAGGACCAATCAGCACTGTCCAGACAGAGGGTCAGGGGCCCTCGGGCCTCATAGGATAATCAGGGGGAAAAAAAAACTCCTCCTTCAAGCTTAACCAGACACTGCTAAAAGTCACAATACTGCTCTAATGAGAAAGGGTATTTAGCAGTTTATATTTACTAAAACTATTGCATTTCTATGTTCTGTGTACTGTGGGAGACAAGATATAGTGAATGCAGGGTCCTGGGTTTAGTAACACTTTAAAGGGTCAGTCAACCAGGCAATATTTTACTTTTAAGCCTCGTACACATGCTCGGTTTTCTCGGCAAGAACCAGCAAGAAAAACTGCTGGCAGAGCTTTCTTGCCGAGTAAACCGAGCGTGTGGACGAGGCTTTCAGGTTTCTCGTCTGGAAATCTGGCCAGAATCTTGACGAGAAAAAAACAGAACCTGCTCTCTATTTTCTCGTCGAGATTCTTGTCGGCCTGTTTCCCGACGAGAAACCAGAGAGTGTGTATACTTACACGCATGCGTGGTAGCTTCCACGGCATAGGTAGGGTGAAGCAAGATGGCGTCGACGGCATCTAATGTGACAAGCGCGTCGTACGCAATGACATCACCGCCTTCTTGCCTTTCAAGAGAACTGCGGTTCTTTTGAAAGGTCTGTGTGTACACTCAAAAAACAACAAGAAGGAGCACCAGACCAATTTCATAAAGAAGTCCAAATCGGCTTTCAAATAGATCTAGGCAAAACCTTTTTCTTTATTTTGGATTGTCTTCCACTGTGTGTCCTATTGTGGAGATCTCCCTTTACTTCCTGTCCCATAGCCAAACAGGAAGTGAGAGGAAATCTCTTCAAATTAAGGGAATTCCTTTGGGGCCCCCAGATCACCAGAATTAGTGTACCCATTGGAAGATTTCCCCTCTATTACTGTTCTGGGGACAACCCAAAATTTGGGATTTTCTTTTACTTTCAATAATAATGGTAAACAGAACATCTCCTCAATGGGGGCACAGACAACAATAAAAACTGACAGGTGTTCTAATCCCGCCATACTCTATCCAAAACTAAAACATTTTTTCCTTTAGTTATACTTTAATGATTCACAAGACAGCCAGCACATTCAGGAGGAAATCACCCCCCCCCCCTTTATCAGGGCTACAAGACAAATACAAAGATGTACAATTATGACAATTGTAAATCAACAAATTATGTAATCAATATCCACCTATACATAGTGCCTAAAACTAGGAAATTATAAACAAGATCAAAAAATGTCTATTTTAGTAGATTAAAATACAACAAAAACGAAAACGATTCAGATGACTAAAATACGACTAAAACTAAAATGTTATATTAGTCAAAAGACTATGACTGAAACTATTATGTCAAAATTAACACTGGTTATATATCACAACAGCTAAATCTGCGTCTGTAGTACATGGTCAAACCTTAATACTATAATTAATAAAATGTTATTCGATTTTTACTTCAGGAGTATAGCGTGAGTTTGAAAATTTTAGAGAAATGCATAAATAATGCGTTACAATTTAACTAAAACCATTAGATTTTAGTCTACTAAAATGTACTGGAGATTTTAGTCGACTAAAACAAAAACAATTCAGATGACTAAAATACAACTAAAGCTAAAATGGCATTTTAGTCAACAGGCTATGACTAAAATGAAATTTGACATCAAAATTAACACTGGGTTGCATGTGAGTTGCCTGATCAGAGCCAGTGAGCTTTTCCACTATTTGCTGTCATTCCATTTACTACTCTATATTAATAAATATTGAAGTCCCGGCACCAGTTGGATGAATCCCTTTCAACCTTTGTACATTTAGAATACCAAAGGGCAACAAGTTGCTGCAGGTAAATGGAAAAATTAAATGTGTATTCGAGATCAGTTTGTGATGCTTTCACCAGAGGCGTATCTAGTAAAAATGGCGCCTATGGCAAGCACTGAAACTGCGCCCCTGTCAAAACATTTGAAACCCATCTTTCGGATAACCAGGTACAGGGAGGGACGCAGTGCGACGAGGACAGAGGGACACTGGGGACCACTGGCGGCTGGTGCTCAAATTTTTTTTTTGGGGGGGGGGGGGGCGCAAACAAACTGGAAAACAAAAAAAAAATTGCAGCCACTGTGCCCAGCAAACGCAGCCATTGTGACCACCGCTCTGGGTAGAAGATGATGCCGCACAGAGGAGGGTAGGCGGAGCCACTGTTACCATACCCTACATGGATCCGGTCTGGCCAGTCATGGAGGCACCTGTCACTCCCCTCCCCAGGCCAAGTAGCAATATTAGCAAATTGCTTTGTCGGCGCTGTGCTCCATCAGACCGGCCGCGGCTCCAGGAGCTACATTAGTGCGGGAGGCGGCCGCGGAAGGACGGGTGGGGTTTTTTCGTGAGGGGGGTGGCTTTTTGCCGCCCCCCTCCCCATGGCGCCCATGGCACTTTCCATGGCTGCCATACCCTAGATACGCCACTGCTTTCAACTTATTTTCAGACCCATATGTGTGTCACGGTTTAAGCTGCAGTTTCCTGCCTGTGTATTTCTTACCACCTTGCTGCAGTGGTTTTTCTAGACCTCTGATTCTTTTCACATGTGTTGTGTACCTTCTGTGCTCACCTATGGGCATCACCTGATATACTGAGGGTTTTCATTTCTTTCCTTTCTAACACTAATGCCCTGTACACACGGTCGGAATTTCCGATGGAAAAAGTCAGATGGAAGCTTTTTATCGGATATTCCCACCGTGTGTGTGCCCCATCTGACTTTTTCTGTCGGAAATTCCGACGGACTTAGATAGAGAACATGTTCTCTATTTTTCCGACGGAAAAAATTCCTATTGGAAAATTTGTTCGTCTGTATGGAATTCCGATGGGAAAAAACCATGCATGCTCGGAAACAATTTGACGCATGCTCGGAAGCATTGAACTTAATTTTTCTCGGCTCGTCGTAGTTTTGTAAATCACCTCGTTCTTTACGGTCGGAATTTGGTGTGATCGTGTGTATGCAAGCCAAACTTGAGCAGAATTCTGTCTGAATTTTTAGTTTTTCCAACGGAAAATCCGTTCGTGTGTACGCGGCATAAGACATGCTCAGTGTAGCCCATGTTGCCTGAGCATCTTCCTAGTTCTCTGAGCTCCTGTATGCCTACTGTTTCATGTATTCAGTGTCTGACTTCCCGTGTATCGACCCCGGCTTTGTCTTCTGTTTGTGCTTGTCTGCCACCTGCCCTGCCCTCAGCTTCTTTCCCAGATCCTCTTCTCTCTCCTGCTATCTGTACTCTGCATACGCGAGTGGTCTCTGTATCGTCAGCTGGGCTTACCTGGGGGGCAGAGATCCTGTTTTTAGCTCACTGCAAGTCCATCCTCATCATCGGGGGGCTCTGGTGAATAAGCAGGCTGGGGCTTAGACTCTGAGTCCTAAGAAACCCGGGTTGGCATTCTACAAGCTGGCAATGTGCTTCTGTTGATCTTCTTCTGGCCTACATTTGATCCCCTTCAAACCTGCATCAAGCTGCTTCAAGCTTTGTGGGGAGCAAAGCAGTTCTAACACTACCTGTTAGCTCGCAAGAGATGAGTTTCCAAGGTTCTTTCACAGTTCCTTCTGAACCCTTTCTAACCTGCTTCTATGCTGCTGATTTTGCATTCTCAACTTATATAGGAAGAAAAACAATTCTGACACCAAAACATGCAGAAAAAATGTCTCTTAGACATAATGCTTACACACGTTACTAAAGCAAACTTACCTTTGGAGAAGAAATCTTTACATAAACTATGATGGGGGCCAGGGAGGTCTTACTAAGTTGCGTTGGATGGTTGATGGTATCGGCGTCAAGAACTACAAGCTGTAACGTCCTCGCTAACTCAAAGATCCGTTCAATTTCACTCTGGACTTCAGCTGAGGATACAGAAAAACAAGAATGAAAGTCATATGGCGCATATCAACACGAAGAAACCTGGCAGAGGTGGTCTGGCTCAGATTGTGCAAAAATTATAAAGGTTTTCTTTCAAGAATTTTAGCAACAAGTTCATTTAGATAGAGATAACATTGTAGAAGGCATATTTGATCAATTTTTATTTGTTGTAAACATTTTAATGAATATTCAGCAGAGAAACAAGTACAAAACAATTCTAGACTGGATGCAACCAGTAGCATGTGTAAAAGGGTATAGGAGCAGGTACATTCAAAAACAGATAGATGCAAACTGGAGGCAATGCAGGAAGGCTAGAAAACCACTCAACAATAATGCGTAGGTACCTTCGGAGAGGAGAGAGCAGCACCTAGTTGTACCAATGAGGTTTACATTTGCAATTACTTCCAACAGGGGAGCAAGAGTGGCTAACAGAGCCATAAAACCTTCACAACGGGTCCCCCCTCATACCACCCACCCCAAAGGGGAGCTGTTAGTGAGCGGAGAGGAGCTCCTAGGTGGGGACATATTTGATAATTGGTTTGTGGAAATTAAAGTGAATCACTTTTGCCCTTAAAAACAAAATAAAAAAAACTTTAAATTAGCTGCAACAAAAAGATGGACTGTTATTAAGACCTAAAACTGTACATCATTTGGGAATTCAAAGGAAGACACATAGAATTTTAGGGAATCAAACAAAGTCCTAACACCTGTGCAGAGCTGCTTTGCAGGACACAGGGAAGAAGATTTCTTTACTGAGCAACCTTGTAGCTGGAATCCCAACATATATGAACAATCTAATACAGCAATAAACATGGTCCTTGTTGGTCCTTTGACATTCAGCAGGTACATGTTGAATGTATTTAAACCACAGTGCAGCACTAATAAACCAATGGTAGAAAATAGAAAAATCCCTCAATTATAAATAAGTCCAAATAAATAAGTGCAACACACAGTGACAAATAAGTTTAAACCAGTAAGTGCAGCAAAAAGAAGGAGCAACTTCATAAAGAAGTCCAAAACAGCTTTAATGATTCACAACATAAAAAGCACATTTCAGGAGCAAAAACATGTTCCCCCTTCAGGGCTACTAGACCGCCTTCAGGGCAGTAATCTCAGACTTGTACTACTCAGCAATAAAATAAGGCTAGGTTTAGTACGACGTCAGACGTGACGAAATTCGTAGGGCATAAACAATGCTTATGATGTCATCACAGACTCCGATACAAGGAAATGGGCCGTCTGATCCCCGGGATAATTTTTTTATCTGATGGGTACTTTTCTACTGTAACATTGTAAGTGTTTAGTACATTTTAATAAATCTACGATTTGTGATTTTACACTATGTGCCTCTTTTGGCTTTCTCCTTATTGCATGGCTGAGTAATACAAGTCTGAGATGACTGCTATGAAGGTGTTATTGGACCTGGAGAAGGAAGTGCACACCATCCCAGATGGGGACCATTTGGAGATATGAGCGAAAGTTGACTCTTCTTTATAAAGAGGAATTCATTTGCTCTGCTAAGCATTTTTTTTTGGCACAAGGCGGTGGATCACAGTGGTGTCATAATTTATGGAGAGTCATAAGAAGGTGTGTATATGAAGATTATTTTGGGCCTGTCACCGTTTGCTGCACTTACTTATTTGGATTTATTTGTCACCGTTTGTTGCACTTATATTTTTGGACTTGCTTTATTAGCGCTGCACTTTTGTTTATATTTATTGGCCAATCTGTATTGATTGACTTGTCAGCTGCTATGTTTATTTCTCAGAGAGCAATTTCTCTTTTTAGACGTGTGAATTTATGAATTGGAAATCTTTATAAATAAAAAAAAGTACAGGGCAATCGTAGAAGAAAACCTGTTCGATTCTGTAAAAGACTGGGACAAAGGTATACCCTTTTTCCAGCAGGATAACGACCCTAAACATACAGCCAGAGCTACAATGGAATGGTTTAGATCAGGGGTCTCCAAACATTCTAAACAAAGGGCCAGTTTATTGTCCTTCAGACTCTTGGAGGGCCGGACTTTGGCCAACGGGAGTGAACATTTTCCTGGCATCAGTGGGAGTAAACATCTGGTATTAGGGGGAGGAATAGTGCCCCACTGCTGGTATCATAGGGAGGAATAGTGCCCCATTAGTGGTGTCAGTGGGAGAAATGGGTGCTCCATTGTCATTGTCAGATGGCAGAATAGTGTCTCGTATCATTGGGAGGGATAATGCTCCAAGGGCCGGATAAAGGCAAGCAAAGGGCCACATCCGGCCCTCGGGCCGCAGTTTGGAGACCACTGGTTTAGATCAAAGCATATTCATGTGTTAGAATGTGGCAAGACTTGAAAATTACTGTTCACAGACGCTCTCCATCCAATCTGACAGAGCTTGAGCTATTTTGCAAAGAATAATGGGCAAAAATATCACTATCTAGATGTGCAAAGCTGGTAGAGACACCCCCAAAAAGACTTGCAGCTGTAATTGTAGTGAAAGGAGGTTCTACAAAGTATTGACTCAGGGGGGGCTGAATACAAATGCACACCACACTTTTCACATATTTATTTGTAAAAAAATTGAAAACCATTATCATTTTCCATCCACTTCACAATTATGTGCCACTTTGTATTGGTCCATCACATAAAATCCCCCAATTTTTTTTTTACGTTTTTTGGTTGTAACATGACAAAATGTCAAACATTTCAAGGGGTATGAATACTTTTTCAAGGCACTGTTTGTATTCCCAATCACATAGGAAACCTAAAAACATTTAAAAAAAAAAATCTTACCTTTTAGATGTTTCTAGGGAGAAGGTGTCATGGCAGACTGCATACATTTGTGAAAAAATTCAGAATGAAGGTCCATGCACACTGGACTTAAAAAAAACAGTTATTTTGGCAGAAAAAACTCTCACTGGCGTTTAAGCATTTTTTTTGCCAGAGAACTGCTCTCAAAATGCAAGCCAGAAGGGATTTTTTCTGCCTCTAAACTCTGAGCTTAAAGCGGGAGTTCACCCAAAAATCAACTTTCTGCAGTTCGATCCAGCATACTGCTGACATCTGCAGTATGCTGGTCTTTTTATTTTTATTTTGGTACTTATCGTTATAGCGGTATCTCTTCTATGGCTCAGAGCGGGGAATTCTTTGGGGAATGGGCGTTCCCGAAGGCAAGCAAGTTGATTGACGGCCTTCGATAGCGCGTCACGGCTAACGAAAAAAGCCGAGGTGACACTTGGCTGTTTACGGCGCCTGCGCCTGCCGTGTAGAGCTGACTGCGCAGGCGCCATAAATTGCCGAGCGTCACTCGTGTATCTTCGGAAGCCGTGACGCGCTATCGAAGGCTGTCAATCAACTTGCCTGTCTTGAAGGGAACGCCTATACCGGGAAGTAATCCCCGCTCGGAGGCATAGAAGAGCTACTGCTATAACGATAAGTACCAAAATAAAATAAAAAAGACCAGCATACTGCAGATGTCAGCAGTGTGGTGGATCTAACTACAGAAAGTTGATTTTTGGGTGAACTCCCGCTTTAAAAGTAGCCTCTAATCGTCCTAATGTGCATGGACACATAGGATAATATTGAGCTGCTTCTACAGGCAAAAACGCTGAACCCCTCTAGAAGCAGCATTTTTTTTAAGACAGTGTGACCCAAATTCTGTCCCAATAGAAAGACTTATGACAGGCTCAGCTTTGTCTCATTAACATACAATTGAAAAGCCTAGCTTCTAAATCTTTAATGCAGGACAGACAGTTTCAAAACCTAGTTTACAACCAATAATGATATCTGCCAGCACAATACAGGCAAGGTTAATTATGGTATACCTCAGCTCCCTAAAAAACAAAGAGATCCAAGTAGGATTTTTCAGTGCTGAAGTTATTAACATTTTAAAAATGTTTTTTTTGTTTTGTTTTTGTTTTTAAGTTATGCTATGTGAATATGTAACAAATATAAAGTAGGTGATATCCCAATTTGGCTGTAAAAGTGTAAATGCACATAAATTGCAGGCACAGCATGCTGGGAGTGGTAGTTCTGCAGCTAATGAGTGACTAGTCAGCTGTCCCTGAATCAGACAGATCAGCACGATTAGAGGCAGTGCTAAAGATATGTGCATTCTTTGGCCTTTTTTTTTCTTTATACCACTTTTTTTATCCCAAGATATTTGTGGTCTCATACAGTAAGAATCACACTTTTACTAAACATATTGTGCTGTACATATATAAATGAAAGGAATTTTCATTGATGCATAGAAGGGAATGGAATGGGTTAAGACAGGGAAACTTGCTGCCTTAGTCAGTGGCCTATAACACCTTTCTATAAACCCGGACTTGATAACAGATGAAGGTGACATCATTGCTGATGATACAAACACCATAAAGAGAACATGTCTATGCATCACTTCACACACACACACGCACAGCACAATCAATACACTGCACACACAATACAGTGTACCCGGTACATACCAAAACCATCTGTCATGGCCGGGCAATAATGAAGAGGAGAATGGGATAAACCAACAAATAAGGAACACATACAAAAATGGAGATAACATAATGAGGAACATTTGGGAAAACTCTTCTTAAGGTGTTGCCTGTATGAGCCAATCGGAACAGCTGTCCATTTTTTAACATGCACTAGGAAATGGCAGCTAGAATTTTACTGGATGTTATGGGTAACTATGTTTTTTATACTGTATGCATTTTCAGAAATGTCCTCAATGAATGGATAATGGGTGAAATAAAAGCTGGAGTCATGGTTGATTTTAAAGTGGTTGTAAACCTTTACATGTACCCAGTGGAGTGACTGGCCTCATATGACACAGAGATGAAACAAATCCTCCTGAGTGAGAAACTTGAGTGAGTGAGAAACTTATATAGCGCAACACATGCGAACTGAATCGCCTCTGGGCGCCTACATAGGTTGTAGCTGTTGATCTGCAGCCACCTTTCCCCTACATCCATTCAAAGTTCAGAATTTACAAAGCTTGTCTGAGCCGTTATAAAAAAGAGGGCGGAGAGCTGAAGTCACACTATGCAGAGCTCAGTAAGGAGAGCTCTAACAGCTAATTGGAGGGAAGAGACAACCCCCCTCAGCACAAAGGAACAGAGCTGAGGCTGCCAATCAGCTGGAGGTCCCTGCCCTGTCACCTTTTTTCTCTTGGTGTCAGAAAAACCTGTCGGAAGTGATTCACCCTGATAGCAGAGGGATAGGGCAGGAGACAGAAATTACACTTAGTGCTCTGAAAACAAGTACACACTATAGAGGGATACGCCTTGTTCATATTTCATGTCTGAGGTTTACAACCACTTTAAGGACTACAATCATTTATTAAAATAAAAACACACATCAAGAGAAATACAGGACCTTCTACAGAAAATGCTAGCTGCCTGGCTGATTCCAGCTTTATTAGCTAGTTAGAGTTACTAATCAGACACATGCATGCAAAAAAGACAAGTGAACTCAGAACTCTATATTCTTGTTCTGAGTCAGTAATGGAAAATACTAAAGTTTCAGGATCAGTATGACATCCTCAGTACAGATATTCTTTATAAAGATTCTATCATAGAGAAAAATAATCTGCTGCCTCTGAATCCTTTTGCTGCTTTAAAAGTTAAAGGTAAAGCGTCACACATTCCTGATGGCTCATTAATATAATGGGTAGCTTCACTGGGCAAGAAGGTTGCTTTGCAGTTCTTCAGTTCCCAGCACCCAGAAGGGTTTCATGCAGTGATGGCCCATCCATAAGGGGTGCAGCAGGGGCGTGCCCCCCTAATCCATGTGCCCGGCCCCTAATTTACATGCCGGACACATGGATTTCAATGTTTTTTTTTTTTTTTTTAGAAGCACATTATTAGAGCCAGAGGCTATAATTGGCTTACAAAAA
This sequence comes from Rana temporaria, assembly GCF_905171775.1. NCBI lineage: Eukaryota > Metazoa > Chordata > Amphibia > Anura > Ranidae > Rana > Rana temporaria. The sequence goes on along the minus strand of NC_053493.1, from coordinate 44,005,659 downwards.
GGGTGGGCTCGGGGCGCAGGGCACTGCGCCCTGAGCCCACCCAGTTGTGTGACAATAACAAATGAATATTTGCTATTGTCTTCCTGATTCTCCACCTTGCCAATCAGGGTCCTAAGACTCGGCCAAGTGGCTGCCGAGTAGGCGGGAGGAGATGCAGGGGAAGCCGTCGAAGAGGAAGCACTGCCCATGACCTAGATGGGGTAGGTGCGGGGCTAGTGGGCCGGCAGACCGTCTGGGGAGGGGGGTTGCCAGTGGTTTGTTTGCCACCCCCCCCAAAGAATGGAGCACCAGCCGCCACTGGTTTTATGTCATGTCACCTTAGGATCCCCAAGGCTGGTGATTCTTGGGATTCACTTCAAGCGGTGTTTCACCCTAAAAAACAAGTTTCTAGCATGCCATCAAGCATACTAGCGCAAGCTACAGTACGCCTTTCTTTTTTTTTTGCGCCGTACTCACAGTTTAATCCTGTAGTGAAGTTTCAGACTCCCCGCGGGGAATGGGCATTCCTATGCAGAGGGAAGATGATTGACGGCCGGCTATGGCGCGTCACGCTTCCCGAAGATAGCCGAAATAGGACTTGCCTCTTCACGGCGCTATACGGCGCCTGCGCACAGACATCGGAGCTCACTGCGCAGGTGCCGTGAAGAGGCAAGTCCTATTTCGGCTATTTTCGGGAAGCGTGACGCGCCATAGCCGGCCGTCAATCATCTTCCCTCTGCATAGGAACGCCCATTCCCCGCGGGGAGTCTGAAACTTCACTACAGGATTAAACTGTGAGTACGGCGCCAAAAAATAAAATAAAGGCGTACTGTAGATCGCGCTAGTATGCTTGATGGCATGGTAGAAAAAAAAAAAAAATTTTAGGGTGAACCCCCGCTTTAACCAATTAATTACATTATGGAAGGTAAACATGTAAAATTGTCCTTTTAGTTTAGTTTACATTTGCTTAAGTTCTGGTTACCACAGTTTTTCCTGTCCACATATTTTTTAGAACTTCGTCCATATGTAGACACAAACAACATTATGGGACAATGGAAGAGTGAACTGTTAATAGTAATGCTGAATGTAGCATTCTTCAGGTTCATATTTGAACACAAGTTGAAATTACAAAAAAAAAGTTCAACATTGAAATGTGGGATGAATTTGTTTAAAGTTTAAAGTGCAGTCCATCAGTAATTGAAGATTACTCAAGGAAGAAGAAGTATAGAGTGATGCCTCGTACACACGACCGTTTTTCACAACAAGAAAACTGCCATTTTTTATATTGGTCGAGAAAACCTGCCGTGTGTATGCTCCCTAGCAGTTTTCCCTACGAAAAAACTGCCCGCAAAAAAATTGTGACCAGAAACTCTTTTTCTGGTCACGTTTCACATCAGTCTTTTTCTCGTCGCGAAAAACGGTCGTGTGTATGCTTTTCCGAGGGGAAACAAAACGTGCATGCTCAGAATCAAGTATGCAGCCCAAAAGCAGCCCAAAGGGTGGCGCCATTTGAAAGGAACTTCCCCTTTATAGTCCCGTCGTACGTGTTGTACGTCACCGCACTTTGGTCGGACGTTTTTTTGCATGAACGTGTATATGCAAGTCAGGCTGGAGAGGAATCACGTCGTGAAAAACAGGTTTTTGAACGACAGGAAAAACAATGGTGTATACGCGACATAACAATTATTCAATTTCTGTTGCATGCAGCGAAAGCATTGATCCCAAAGCATTGGAAGTTAAAGGAAATACAGAGGATAAAGGATTGGTTGGGGGAGATAGATAAAACCAGATTCATGGAAGAACTAATTAGTTCCCCAAAAGATTGACAGATGAGATTTCATAGTACCTGTATGAGCTGGTTGTAATTTAAACAATCCCCGTAACACACAATGTATATGGGGAGTGAGAGCAATATATATATATATATATATATATATATATATATATATATATATATATATATATATATATATATATATGAAGGATAGGCAATCGCAATAAAAAAAATTTTTGCACGATTTGTTGGAGGGTAGCATGGGGGTAGTGGGATGGGATTCTTTCTCCCCCTCTTTATAAAAAAGGATAAAATGTAGAAGGGAAGGTTCTCTGACTCTCGCCCACTCCGTTGGGTTTCTGGTATAGTTGTTTTGGCTGTATGGTTTTTTCCTACTTTTTTTTTTTATTTCATCTAGGGAAACTAAAAAGGAGTATATGTTATGGATGGTTTCATTCTTGTGTTTTACGTGTTTTTATGAATGTAATGTATAAATGTTTTTGGAAAAGTATGTACAAAAACTAAATAAAAATATATTAAACATTAGTAATTGAAGTTACTAAATTAGTTATGTGTAATACCATATTTTACCAGGTGGTGGTGCTGCAGGAACATCTGTGATTACTGCTGTCTACTGTAAGAGCCCTTTCACACTGAAGCAGTTTTCAGGAGTTTTAGCGATAGAAATAGTGCCTGAAAACTGCCTCCCATGTCGTCCGAATGTAAAAGCCCGATTGCTTTCACACTGGAGGGGTGCACTTGCGGAACATTCGAAAAAGTCCTGCGAGCAGCATCTTTGGGGTGGTTAGAGACCAATGTATACATTGCAATGAATGGGCAGCACCTGAAAAGCACTTCCGAAGCGCAGCAAAACAGGCATTTTTAACCCTTTCTTTGGGGTTAAATGTGCCCTGCTATCGGCCAAAAAAGGCAGCTAAAACAGCGGTAAAGCGCCGCTAAAACGAGCAACGCTAATGCACAGGCGGCCCCTGTGTGAAAGGGGTCTAAGAAAGCCTAAACTAACCAAAACAAGGACTCTTTAAGGCTGCATTCACACTTTTGTGTGGCAGGAACAAGCGTTCCCACTCACAATTTTGGTTCAGCGATTTGCATACCATTTATTGTGTCGCACATATCGCAGGTCGTTCACTTAATTGGCTGCCCTATGCACTTTTGTCACCCGACAAAAAGCCCTTTTTGGGCTATACAAGCATTTATAAAACACTGTATTCATTTTTAAAATTCTGTATTCTCTGTTTTTGTTTGATTGGTGGATCTTTATTTAAATCATTCACACGGTTTCCTTCCACTAATCACATGCCTGACGAAAGGGTCCTGCATGACTCTGAAAGGTTGCACTACTTTTTGTGATGTGATTATGCTTCAATAAAATAGTTTGGACTCTACCTGATGATCTGTGGTGTGCTGGCAAATATCCTCATTATTATTTTTAATACTCTCATCGTGCAACAATTGCAGCAGAATCACTTTGTGTTTGGGGTGCCATTAAAGAATACTTTTCACCTTCGATTTTCTCCTAATATTCCATTTATATATATTCTTTCATTCCTTCTGAGAGCCGAAATTCATCCCATTTTTGCCATATTTCTGGCATTTGACTATTTATGTATCCTTCTTCTCTTATCTGTCTTTCCATATATTGTATTTTGTTCATTTCACATAACCAATCTGCTAGATTTGGGTTTTTATTTTCTTATTTTTTTCTCCAATTACGAGCTATTATTGTTCTAGCTGCCGTATTCATATGGTGAAAAATATCCTTACACTTTTAAGGTCAACTTTTTAGGTTTGACTGGCCTTCAGATCAGCGTTTCTCAAACTTTTTTGCAGTTGCAGCATGCTTAACAGTATGCTCAATCATGAGGCACCCCAGTCTAAAATTTAAAAAGGAAGATTTTACTTATCAATGGAAACTGAGCCTGGGATAATGCTCACAACTGCCTTTATTAAATTATCTTCACACCAGAAGCCCCCCTCCAATCACATCAGAGGAGTTCCATCACATCAAAGTCCCCATTCAAGTCAGAGGCCCCCTATCACTCCAGAATCCCCTCTTTATGTCAGAGTTCTCCTTTAAAATCTGCGCCCCCCCGCCCCCCTTCATGTCAGAGGCCCCCTTTCACATCAAATTACCCCATGACAGAGTCTTCCCATCACACCAGACTCCCCCCATTACATTCTTGTCAAGTCCCCCCATCATGTCAGAGTCCCCTCTATACATGAGAGCCCCCATCACATCAGAAAACCCCCATGACAGAGTTCCTCATCAAACCAGAGTCTTCCCATCATCACCGAGTCCTCCATGACATTGTTCTCTCATTGCATCAAATTCCCCCATCACAGAGCCCCCAAATCACAGGCCCTCCTACAGATACGGATTCAGGGCAAACCAGGTCCTGTGCTAGTGGCACCCCAGGGGAACACAAACGGCACCCCAGGCTTTCTCTGTGTTTAATACATGAAATAATTAAACATAGGGACACAAAAGAGGGGACTTTAAAGGTGCCAAAAAAGTTTACAACTATGTCACATATAGTAAAAAAATATTCATATTTTATTCAGTATCAAGTTTAAAAAACTTTTTTTTATAAAAAATGATCACATTGCTATGCAATTCATAAAAAATGCAGCCACTTCTGCTCTGCTATTACCTTTTGTACCACCACCCCCTCCCTTCAAAATGTAAGCTTTACAAGCAGGGCCCTCCTGTACCTTCTGTATTGAACTGTACTGTAATTGTGTTGTCCCCCCTATACATTGTAAAGCACTGCATAAACTGTTGGTGCTATATAAATCGTGTATAATAATAATAATAATAATTTAATTCCTTTATAAATTTAGGCCAAAATGTATACAGTATACTGGAATTTATGCAGCTATGACCTTTACTGGTAATGGTGTTGATCAGTGACTTATAGTAGGACTATGATAGTGTGGCGGACAATCTGGTACTATCTGGCTAGCTGACTGACACAGACATCAATAGTGACACTAATACAGTCATCAGTGCAAATACTGTACACCAGGCATGTCCAAAGTCAGGCCCGGGGGCCAAATGCGGCCCCCCTGTTGATTTAATATGGCCCCCTGGGGATTTGGATATATATATTGTTTGTGGCCCACAGGGCCACAAGATATATACTGTATTTATTGGCGCTGCCTTGGAGGGGACAGGGAGGGGGCAGGACGAGCGCCGTCGGATTACATGAAGAGAATCTACTGTTTACTCAGCAGCGTCTCTATTGGAAGTCCCGTCTCCTGGGATGCCATTGGACGACTGTTCTGTCTATCATAGGAGGCAGGACTTAGTATTAAAGAGGCCACAGGGTAAACAAAACATTCTCCTGTTTGTAATCTGTTGGCACTTGTCCCGCCACCTCTCTCTGCCCTCCGAGGCTGCAGATGGGCATCGTTTAGGCTGCACTGATGGCAATGGTAAGGCTGCATTTATGGCACATGTGAGGCTGCATTTATGGCACATGTGAGGCTGCATTTGTTGCAATGGTGAGGCTGCATTTATGGCAATTGTAAGGCTGCATTCATGGCAATGGTGAGGCTGCATTCATGGCAATGGTAAGCCTGTGCGTGTTATACGCCGATAAATACGGTATATCCAAATAACATGCCCAAGCTCATCCTTAGTCCTAAGCAGCGCTCTGGGATTCGTGGGGGCCACAAATAAAATATATACAGTATATCCAAATAACACGCCCAAGCTCATCTCTTCACCACACACAGCCACAAAGGCAAGATAATTATTGTTGGGCCGTGTATTAGTGCTCAGACAAACACACTTAGGCAGAATTTTAATGGTTCAAAGAATGTCAGGCAAAATAATCGGCCCTCACGCATGTTCACTTCATCAAATCTGGCCCTCTTTGAAAAAAGTTTGGACACCCCTGCTGTGCACTGTCACTGTACTAATAACACTGGCTGGGAAGGGGTTACATTTAGGGGCAATCAATAGGTCAACTGTGTGCCTAACATGTGTAATGTGTGTAATATGTGCTGCTCCTACTTTACTATCTGTCTGTTTTTTTTCTCCCCGATTTTCAGGGAGAAGTAACCGACAGATCGCTGTTCCCTGTACGCAGAGTTTTGTGTTTTTGTAAACACAGAACTCTCTGTGTGATTAGCCACAACTGATTAGCTGACTTCAGCCAAAATCTTTGGCTGAAATCAGCTGTCAAACTTGTGCTGTGTCCAATGGTTGGCAGGGGGTGTGCGCATCAAACCCAGAAGAAAGGCCGCAACGTATAGGTGCTGAAGCTGCCACCCCCACACAGAACAACTACTTTGGGTGGGTGGCAAGTGGTTAAAGTCAGCCTGTGCTTTGCCCATGCTGGACAAGGCAGCAGGTTGACCTCATAGTAGGGATTACGTGATATGGAAATTCAAGTATTTATATAGTTAACTAGTTCTCACTGACCTCGATATCTGCAGACACTGTGGAGTAATTCATCCTAAAAGTTATTTTAAGTTATTCTCTCAGCATCTTAGCTCACATGGCACCCCTCTTCCAACAACAACTCGGCAGTTCAGATTACCGTGCTTACTCTTCCCAGCAGTGACACAGCATCTTAGCTCACCCTGCTTACCCCTCACAACAATGACTTAGTGGCCTTCTAGTATGTTAGTAAGTAATAGCTAAGAGAAAGAACTGGGAGGAGGGAGCAGGGTGAGCAGAGCTGAGGGGGAAGCGGGGTGGGCTGAGCTGCTGAGAGAATGAGCTGTGAACTTTGAAGATGTACCTACCTTTCTTGTATTCCTATACTATGTCACTATAAGACTGGGTTCACACATGTCCGGCTATGGTTTGCAGTCCAGAGTCTGTTGCGTTTCTGGTTACTGGTTCAGGTGCGATTCAGGTGCACAAATTTTTACCTGAATCCACACCTGAACTGAACCCAACAACGCACAGGACCCTTTTTTATCCGCTCCGGACCTGTGTGAACTGGCTCCATGGAAAGCCGTTCACATTCACATGTTATGCGAATTGGATGCGGTAAAAACGCATCCAATTTGCATATATGTGAACCCAGCCTAACACTGGAGAATCCTATGTAAATTGAAACTTACACAGCTCTACACACACTACCCCAGCCACATGTGGCATCCGTCAGGCCTGATGACTGGCCATTCAGGTACATAGCACAGCACTGTAGGAAGACCACACCATCCAAGCCAACTATATCAGAAGTTCTGGAGAAAGAGTGCAACAAAATGTGAGGGATACACTCTAAACATGGATGAACCTTCTAGGAAATGTAACTGCAACAAAATGTATAAAATAAGAGAAGGAAAAGAAAATGCAACCCACCTAAACTTGATCGTGTATTGGATCTCTCTATAATTGCATGTTTACTAGGATTATTTAATACTGAGCGTTTGGCAAGCGAGATGTCAGCAGTGACCCGTGTAATGGATATTCTGGAGAGAACAAAAATACAAGAAAGTGATTAAATTCAACCTTGATACTGAAGCTCATAATACAACAATATCACAATATGCACTAATTAAAGGGAACAGTTCACCCATACAGGACGCTGTATGAAATAAACCTCAATGATGACTCAACAGGTATTTGTGAGACTTTGTAGGGGGACCAAGGCCAGCCATTGATGGATCAATCGGTTTATGGGCAGGCTGGTTGTACTCCAGTTGATCCACGAGCAGTGATCATTCTGACGGCAGGGAAACCTCCAACTGTCAGAATGCAAAACCACAAAAGGAGGAATTCCCCCATCAGTGCTGACTGTGATGATGTGGGAATCGAGCAAAATCAATATAAACCCTATTTTGGGGTAAAGCCAAATATCATTTATATTCCTCCATTTAGCACCAACCCTGAACCTCAAATAAAAAAAATGGGCCAGATTCTCGTAGATCGGCGTAACTTTGTGCGGGCGTAACGTATCCTATTTACGTTACGCCTCCACAACTTTTACAGGCAAGTGCCGTATTCTCAAAAGAAAGTTGCGGCGGCGTAGCGTAAATAGGCCGGCGTAAGCCCGCCTAATTCAAATTGTGATGAGGTGGGTGTGTGTTATGTAAAATAACCATGACCCGACGTGATTGACGTTTTTCACGGACGGCGCATGTCCGTGGACATGTCCCAGTGTGCATTGCTCCAAATACGCCGCAAGGACGTATTGGTTTTGACGTGAACGTAAATTACGTCCAGCCCCATTCACGGACGAGTTACGCAAACAACGTAAAATATTCAAAATTCGACGCGGGAACGACGTCCATACTTAACATTGGTACGCCGCATGTACGCCACCATATAGCAGGGGTAACTTTACGCTGGGGAAAAGCCTAACGTAAACGGCGTATCTGTACTGCATCTGCCGGGTGGTACATTCGTGAATTTGCATATCTAGCTGATTTACATATTTCGACACGTAAATCAGCGTACACGCCCCTATCGGCCAGCGTAAATATGCAGTTACGATCCAACGGCGTAAGAGACTTACGCCGGTCAGATCTAATAGAAATCTATGCGTAACTGATTCTAAGAATCAGGCGCATAGATACGACCGGCCAGACTCAGAGATACAACGGCGTATCTGGAGATACGCCGTCGTATCTCCTTTGTGAATCTGGGCCTATGTGTCTCTCCACATACATCTCCATCAACGGGGGTGGCGGGAAAGACCTACAATCAAGGCATGTTAAATGTGTCATATTACAGGACATAACACCATCTAATAAAAGATAATTCTTCATTATAAATTAAAAATCCAGTTAAAAAAAATATATATATACATTGATACACTTTGCTGGGGTTGTATTTGGAAAGACACAATGGGGGTTATTTACGAAAGGCAAAACCACTTTGCACTACAAGTGCAAAGTGCACTTGAAATGGCACTGAAAGTGCACTTGGAAGTGCAGTTTCTGTAGATCTGAGGGCTAGATCTGAAATGAAGGGAATCTCTGCTGATTTTATCATCCGATCATGTGCAAGCTAAAATGCTGTTTTTTATTTTTCTTGCTTGTCCCCCTCTGATTTACAGCAACTTCACTTCCAAGTGCACTTTGCACTTGTAGTTTGCACTTGTAGTGCAAAGTGGATTTGTATTCCGTGAATAACCCCCATTTTGTTTATTCAAGCAATTTTCTTTCCTTCAACCAGTGGTGTTGCAGTACTTTTTGCTTAGTTAGAGGTCAATGATCAAAAAAGGTTTCTGCAAGAGTTCCACTTTAAGCCTTTTGGAATGTGCTGTGGGGTCCGTTTTTACAATCATGTCTATGAAGTCTGAATGAGATTTCTAAAACTGGAAACGGACAGCAGAAAAAGTTAGGCCGCTTCATCATTTAGGCGGGAAAAAAAAGGAATACATTGGTACAAAGCTGGCTGGTTCTTACCTCCCTTCAAATCTGTGTTTTAAGAAGTCAAATAATGCTTTCTGCATCATATCTGTCACCTGCAAGGAAACAAAAGCGAAGACATGAGACACAGGGCTAGTGCTCACAGAGAACTAATTGAGCAGATCTGTTTATTTCATCTATATACAGATATATATATATATATATACACACACACACACACACTCATATATAATTTATATATATATATATAATTTCTTCAGTGTTGTGAAAAGATATAATAAAACATTTACAAAAATGTGAGGGGTGTGATACACACACACACACACACACACACACAGATATATATATATATATATATATATATATATATACTGGAATGCTGCACCAACTGTAACATTTCCTACAGGTTTAAAAAATGTACAGTTAGTTACTGTGGCCCGGATTCACAAAGCACTTACGCCGACGTATCTCGAGATACGCCGCGTAAGTGTAACTATGCGCCGTCGTATCTGTGCGCCGTGCCCACAATCTGAGATACACCTAAAAATAGGCTTCCTACGACCGACGTAACTTTCCTACGCCGTCGTATCGTGGGCGCATATTTACGCTGGGCGCATTTGCCGCTCCAATTGATTTTCTATGCACATATGCAAATGAGGGAGATACGCCGATTCACGAACGTACTTGCGCCTGGCACATAATATACACGGTTTGCGTAAGTCGTACGTCCGGCGTAAAGTTATTCCCCATATATGAGGCGCAACTCAAGCTAAGGTATGGACCAGGGAATACAGCCGTCGTATTTTACGTTGTTTACGTAGTACGTGAATAGGGCTGGGCGTAGGTTACGTTCATGTATATGTCCACGGGATGGCGCATGCGCCGTTCGTTTTACATACTTCTATGACGCTTGGGCCATCATTTGCATGGGGTCACGCCTCATTACCATGGCTCACGCCCACTTCCACCTACGCCGGCTAACGCCGAGGAAACCCAGCGTATCTTTAAGAGCGAGTGGGAGCAAGTGCTTTGTGAATACAGTGCTTGCCTCTCTGCGCTGCGTCGGCGTAGTGTATATTAGATACGCTACGCCGGCATAAATATGCGCTGATGTATGTGAATCCGGGCCAGTGTGTTTAAAGTGTTACTAAACCCACAACAGTAAAATCAGCCGATATATGCAGCAAATCATGCTTGTTATACTCACTGTGGAAGCTTGGGGCCTAATCCTCAAAAAAATGGCGCAACGTAACTTTTTCCATTTAAGTTACACCGCCGCAAAATCTCTAACTAAGTGCCCGATCCACAAAGCACTTACCTAGAAATTTTGAGCGGTGTAACTTAAATTGGGCCGGCGCAAGGCGTTCCTCTTCTCCAGGGGGCGATTACCATTTAAATGAGGCGCACTCCCGCGCCGGCCGTACTGCACATGCTCGTGACGTCATTTTCCCGACGTGCATAGCGTCGAAATTACGTTACGTCGGGCTTTGTGGATTGCGACGGGACAATAAAGTTGCGTCGGGTAAAAAAAAAGATACGGCGCCAAAAAAAAAAATTCAAATTTAAAAAAAATCGCGTCGCGAGCAAGAAAGGTCTGTTTTTACATGGTGTAAACAGTTTACACTTTGTAAAAGCAGCCCTAATTTTGCGTTCGCAAAATTAAACTCACGGAGAAAAAACTAAGCTGAAAAGCTTCGTGGATCTCCGTAAGTCCTAATTTGCATACCCGAGGCGGCATTTCGACGAGAAATGCCCCCAGCGGCGGATGCGGTACTGCATCCTAAGATCCGGCAGTGTAAGTCCCTTACACATGCCGGATCTTCTGCCTAACTATGGAAAACTGATTCTGTGGATCAGTTCCATAGTTAGGACCAGGGATACGACGGAGTAACAGCAGTTACTCCGTTGTATCTTTTTTGAGGATTTGGCCCTAAGAGGTTAATCCTCTGCATTGAGGAAAAAGGCTGTTTGATCCTGTCTTCTTTAAAGCCCCGTACACACGATCGGATATCTGATGGAATCTAATCAGATGGTCTTTTTTTATCAGATATCCGATGAAGATGACTTTCATCAGTCTTGCCTACACACCATCAGTCAAAAATCCGACTGTGCCAAAACGCGGTGACGTAAAACACTACGGCGAGCCGGAAAAAAATAAGTTCAATGCTTCCGAGCATGCGTCGACTGAGCATGTGTGGATTTTTATCCGATGGAGATCCACACAGACGATCGGATTTTTCTATCGTTTAAAAAAAAAACCTGTTCTATTTTTTAACACCGATGGAAAAAAGACAGATGGGGCCCACACACGATCGGTTTGTTCCGATGAAAACAGTTCATCGGTCTGTTTTCATCGGACAAAGCGATCGTGTGTACACAGTTTAATCCTTCCCTTCTTTCACTGTCCCCAAACATCTCCTGATAAAACAGAGGCTAGGGAACAAGCTGCACATGCTCAGTTTGGTGTGTATTGCTAGAAAGTTTTTTATTCTTGGGAGGGTGCATGTGATCAGCACATGGCCAATCAGCACTGTCCAGACAGAGGGCCAAGGGTACTGCAGCCTCATAGGACAGTCCGAGCAGAATGAAAACTCCTCCTACAAGTTTTAACCAGACACTGATAGAAGTTACAAGACTGCTCTAACTGCTGAGAAAAGGTATTTAGCAGGTTATATTTACTAAACTAATTGCATTTCCATGTTCTGTATCCTGGGTTTAGTAACACTTTACTTTTAGTAATACATCAACTTGAATAAACTGAAGGTTCTTTATGTTGAATGGTGTGCGCCTTACCTCATATCCTTTTAATGAAGGCCCCACTAGAACTACAGGTCTCATAGAAGGCACTACATCGTAAGGAGGAATGTGCTCTGTCTGTGCAAAAAGGGAACACGGTCAAACAGATCATATGGATTTTATTGTATCCTTATGGACTAAGGCTATAGGAAATTCCCAGAAGCATAACAGTATCTGGTTAGCATCCTGAAATAGGCGAGGCAAAGAAGTTTATGCTCCACCACAACAATAGCACATATCTACCACGTTTCTGCATAATGCCTTATAGTGAATTCTGAATTAAAATGTAGACTCATTTAATCACATGGTTCACAATGCAGTGATATAAGAAACGCAAGCATTTTGGCATGCACCAAACCTCATGGTGCCACAGACACCATAAGGTTTGCTGCAGTGAAATTTTGGAAAATAGTCAGGGACTTATCTGCATTTCTTGCATGTAGGGCAGCCTTCTCTATACACCACACATGAAAAATGGCAGAAACGTGTGTGATTGGTCACACCTGTAAATGTGGGCCAAGCCTAAAGTGATGGAGGAACCAGGGGCCCAGAGGTTATTGCAGCTTAGACGTAACACCCATCCCCTGCATGGTGGAACTGCTTGGGTAAGTATTTTAACCACTTAAAGCGGAAGTTCACCCGAAAAACAATTTTTAACATTAGATTGAGGCTCATTTTGTCAAGGGGAATCGGGTGTTTTTTTTTAAATCAAAGCAGTACTTACCATTTTAGAAATAGATCTTCTCCGCCGCTTCCGGGTATGGGCTGCGGGACTGGGCGTTCCTATTTGATTGACAGGCTTCCGACAGGCTTCCGACGGTCGCATACATCGCGTCACGAGTAGCCGAAAGAAGCCGAACGTCGGTGCGGCTCTATACGGCGCCTGCGCACCGACGTTCGGCTACTTTCGGAAAATCGTGACGCGATGTATGCGACCGTCGGAAGCCTGTCAATCAAATAGGAACGCCCAGTCCCGCAGCCCATACCCGGAAGCGGCGGAGAAGATCTATCTCTAAAACGGTAAGTACTGTTTCGATTTTAAAAAAAAGCATCTGATTCCCCTTGACAAAATGAGCATTAATCTAATGTTAAAAATTAAGTTTTTGGGTGAACCTCAACTTTAAGACCCGGACCTTTAGGCAGCTAAAGGACCCGGCCAGGTTTTGCGATTCGGCACTGCGTCGCTTTAACAGACAATTGCGCGGTCGTGTGACGTGGCTCCCAAACAAAATTGGCGTCCTTTTTTCCCCACAAATAGTGCTTTCTTTTGGTGGTATTTGATCACCTCTGCAGTTTTTATTTTTTGCGCTATAAACAAAAATAGAGCGACAATTTTGAAAAAAAAACAATATTTTTTACTTTTTGAAATAATAAATATCCCCCAAAAATATATAAAAAAAATGTTTTTTTCCTCAGTTTAGGCCGATACGTATTCTTCTACCTATTTTTGTAAAAAAAAAAATCACAATAAGCGTTTATCGGTTGGTTTGCGGAAAATTTATAGCGTTTACAAAATAGTGGATAGTTTTATTGCATTTTTATAAAAAAATTTACTACTAATGGCGGCGATCAGCGATTTTTTTTCGTGATTGCGACATTATGGCGGACACTTCGGACAATTTTGACACATTTTTGGGACCATTGTCATTTTCACAGTCAAAAATGCATTTAAAATGCATTGTTTACTGTGAAAATGACAATTGCAGTTTGGGAGTTAACCACAAGGGGGCGCTGAAGGGGTTATGTATGAGCTAATATGTTTTTCTAACTGTAGGGGGGTGTGACTGTAGGTGTGACATCATCGATTGTGTATCCCTATAAAAGGGATCACACGATCGATGTCACGCCACAGTGAAGAACGGGGAAGCTGTGTTTACACACAGCTCTCCCCGTTCTTCAGCTCCGGGGACCGATCGCGGGACTCCAGCGGCGATCGGGTCCGCAGGTCCCGCGGTCACGGAGCTTCGGACCAGGTCACGGGCGCGCGCCCGCGACCCACGGCTGGGCACTAGCAGAGGACGTACCTGTACGTGCATGTGCCCAGCCTTGCCATTCTGCCGACGTAAATGTGCAGGAGACGGTCCTTAAGCGGTTAAAGGAAACCTGTCACCATGTAAATGCTGACATCATGCCAAAACCTCTATTATTTTGGTTAAATACTTAAAGTGTACGTAATGACTCTGTTTCTTTTGGATAAAATGTTAAATTGTTAAAACCCCTGTCAGGCTTCCTTAACTGTAGTCTGGGCCCCAGCTGGTAAGATTCACCATCTTTTTTTGTCCTAGTTCCTGATACAAAAAATGATGAGAATTCAAAATTGTTCCAGTTCTGACAGGAGGTAAGGGAAAATCTTCCAATGGGGTACCTGTACCAGTGGTAACTACTCAAAAAAGGAATTTCCCCTGCTTTAGAAAGATTTCCTCCTACTTCCTGTAGTGTCTCTGGGTCAGGAAGTAAAGAAGAATCCCCTCGACAGATGACAGACTGACAGGTTGTCTTAATTATCTACTACTCTATCCAAAACAAAAATATATACAGTGCATTCATAAAGTATTCAGACCCCCTTCTCTTTTTTCAATTTTGTTATGTTGCAGTCTGATACTACAGTCGTTTTCATAATTTTTTTTCATTAATCTACACACAGTTCCCCATAATGACAAAAAGAAAACAGAATTTTAGAACTGTCTGTGAATTCATAAAACAGAAAAAACTGAAATATCACATTGGTATAAGTATTCAGATCCCTAGCAACAGCACTTGAAATTTAGCTCAGGTGCCTCCCTTTTCTCTTGATTGTTGCCGAGATGTTTCTACACCTAAGGCCCCGTAAAACACGACCAAACATGTATGCTGAAACTGGTCCGCGGGCCAGTTTCAGCATACATGTTCGGTCGTGTGTAGGCGCGAGCGGGCCGAATTCCAGCAAACATTTGCCCGCCGGGCCTTTTCCCAGCGGGCAAATATTCCTGGACGTGTTTTAAAACCGTCTGCTGGAATCCTGCCCGCTCGGACATGTACGGTCGTCAGTACAGACCTACCGTACATGTCCGAGCGCCCGCCGTCCCTCGCATGCGTCGAATGACTTCGACGCATGCGTGGAAGCCTTTAAATGGCAGGCCCGCCCACGTCTCCGCGTCATCGCCGCGTCATCGTCGCGGCGACGACACAGACACGCCCCGTGTATTGTTTACGCGCGGTCTTCTGTACGATGGTTAGTACAACCATCGTACAGAAGCCCTCTGGCAGGCATGTACGGTGAAAACGGTCCGACGGACCGGTTTCATGGTACATGTTTGCTCGTGTGTACCGGGCCTTAATTGGAGTCCACATTGGTAAATTAAATTAATAGGATGTGATTTGGAAAGGCACACACCTCTTCATAAAAGGCCTCACCACTGACAAAGCATAATGTATCAGAGCAAAAGCCATGAGGTCAAAGGAAATGCCTGCAGAGCTCAGAGACAGGATTATTGGAAGTCACAGATCTGGGCAATGCTGTGTTTTGACCTAGGCCTACAAGGCCCAGGCCGGCACTTTGCAGGAGGGTAACAAAAAATCCCCCCCCCCCCCCCCACAAAAACAGCACCTGCGCCCTCCTCCGGACTCCCACACACAGGGCCACCATCAGGGGAGTACAGCTGGGAAGTGCAGTGGCGTTGAGGGTGCGGAGGGGGCCAGGAAGCAGTTTAGGTATGAGCCGTCAAGCTGCCCCCCGTAAAGAGGTGATTCTCTCTCTCTGATTGGCCCTTTGCTGTGGCCAATCATGGGGAGGGAAACAGCGGGCAGGACGCTGGGTGGCGGCACAGCGAATCCAATTAGAGCCCCGCTCTCTCTGTCTTCTCCCTTCAGCTGACAGAAAGGGTAGTGGGGGACGAGCGGTGGTGATACAGAGACAGCAGCTCTTCTCTCCCTCTCACAGCGCTGCTGCCGAGTTCTCTGGCAAATGGAGCAGTGACGCTGTGACAGGGAGAGGAGAGCTACGGGATGTCTATGCATCTCCCCCCCTCCCCTTTCTGTCAGCCTAAGGGAGAAGAGAGAGCGGCTCTAATTTGGTTTGCAGCGCCCCGCCCAGCTTCCTGCTCTCTGTCCTCATCCTGCGTAGTCCCTCTGTCCTCTTCCCACGGCGTCCCTCTGTCCTCTTCCCACGGCGTCCCTCTGTCCTCTTCCCACGGCGTCCCTCTGTCCTCTTCCCACGGCGTCCCTCTGTCCTCTTCCCACGGCGTCCTTCTGTCCTCTTTCCACGGCGTCCCTCTGTCCTCTTCCCACGGCGTCCCTCTGTCCTCTTCCCACGGCGTCCCTCTGTCCTCTTCCCACGGCGTCCCTCTGTCCTCCTCCCACGGTGTCCCTCTGTCCTCCTCCCACGGCGTCCCTCTGTCCTCCTCCCACAGCGTCCCTCTGTCCTCTTTCCACAGCGTCCCTCTGTCCTCTTCCCACAGCGTCCCTCTGTCCTCTTCCCACAGCGTCCCTCTGTCCTCTTCCCACGGCGTCCCTCTGTCCTTCTTCCATGAAGATGAAAGGGTGGATCTTAAAAAGGAAGGGGTGTGGCCTTGACAGGAAGGAGTGGGTCATATTTAAATTAGGGGGTGTGCGTGTTTAGTCAGGCCTAGGGCAGCACAAAACCTAAATACGCCACTGGATCTGGGCAAGGCTACCAAAAAAAGTTCTGCTGCATTAAAGGTTCCCAAGAGCAGAGTGTCCTCCATAATTCTCAAATGGAAAAAGTTTGGCACAACCAGGACTCTTCCAAGAGCCAGTCAAACTAAGATATTGGGGGAAAGTGGCCTTAGTAAGAAAGGTGACCAAAAACCTGATAGCCACTCTGACTGAGCTCCAGAGATTCTGTGTGGACATGGGACAAAGCTCCAAAAGGAAAATCATCACTGCAGCCCTCCAACGATCTGGGCTTTATGGCAGAGTGGCTAGACATATATACAAAAGCCTGTGATATTGATAAAACTTAACTGTGGCAAAATTAGACTAGAACTAGACAAGGGTGTGCTTCCCTACAAACCAAAAAGCCACTTAACTTAAACGTGACCTTTATTGTAAATCATAAAAAATCGTAAATCATAAAAAGTATGTAAATTACCATAACAGGTATACCTATAGTATGAGGTCAATGCCATTATATATAAAAATCTATGTTCTATTTCTGGTATATGTGGTAATATTAAAGCGGGGGTTCACCCAAAAAAATAATTTTTAACATTACATTCAGCCGAGTTGTCAGAATGACATTAGGCTGTTTTTTTTTATTTCATTGCCGCACATACCGTATTTTCACCGCCGCTTCCGGGTATGTAATCTGCGGGACTGGGCGTTCCTAATTGATTGACATCCTTCCGACCGGCGCATACAGCGCGTCACGAGTTGCCGAAAGAAGCCGAACGTCGGTTCGCAGGCGCCGTATAGAGCCGACTCGCAGTCCGGCTTCTTTCGGCAACTCGTGACTCGCTGTATGCACCGGTCGGAAGGATGTCAATCAATTAGGAACGCCCAGTCCCGCAGATTACATACCCGAAAGCGGCGGTGAAAATACGGCATGTACGGCAATGAAATAAAAAAAAAAACAGCCTAATGTCATTCTGACAACTCGGCTGAATGTAATGTTAAAATGTTTTTTTTTGGGTGAACCCCCGCTTTAACATCTACCAAGTTTAAATGGTGAAAACTTCTCTTGAATATATACAACAAGTATAGACAATATGAGGGTTATAATTTCCTCCTATATTCAATATAAAGGCTCCAGACTGTATTAGAGGATATGTAAATTAAAGGTCTACTCACCAACACCACCTGGTATCAAGAGATGGGGGTATATCTGTCTCTCCTCCCAACTATTAGCCACATATAAAAATAAGATGCTCTCTTTTTTTCCGTCAGTTTTCCTGTCGGAAAAACTGCGATGGAGCATACACACGGCCGGGATTCTTGATGAAAAGCTCTGATAGCAGTTTTCCCTTCGGAAAAAACGGTCGTGTGTACGAGGCATCACTGTAATTTTTCATTTATATTATAAACGTTCATCCTCGGTCTTAGCCGGCGCCATAGTGACTGTGGTCTTCCGCGTCTGGTTTCTAATTGACTTCCGCCCACAGTAGCCTTTCCTCTCCATAATCACAATAATAGCTTGAAAAGCAAGTATAGCGGGATGTCGGGGCTGACGTCGACACTAGGAATCTACGCAGCCCAGGCATAGACCCTGCATTTTTCCGGCAGGGTCTCTGCTTGCCTGAAAAAAATGGGTCATACGGCGCATGGGCGCGTGACGTCACTAGCAAGAAATATACAGAATACACGCAAGGCAAGCAGGTAAGGGGACATTTATATAGTGCAACTAGTTTAGAAACCTGCAATTGTCAGTTTAACTAAAAGTCATCGGAATGGGTATACAACCACTTTAAGTACATGTGCTATTTCAGTTTTTCCTTTTTAATAAATTCACAGACATCTCTAAAATTCTGTTTTCACTTTGTCATTATGAGGTACTGGATGTAGATTAATAAGAAAAAAAGTGAATTTAAACAACTGTAATATCAGGCTGCAACATAACAACGTTTAAAAAAGTGAAGGGGGCATGAATACTTTACGAATGCACTGTATATATAGCAATCATATAGCAAAAGTAAAATATTATATTTACATTATATAAAAAAATATAATGTTAATATAATGTACAATTTCTTGTACTACTACAGGAAAATGTCTAGTTTGCCAGATCACACTACCAATGCATAAAGCTTTATTAAATAGTCTTCAATCATATCATCTTAATTAAATAAACAATTTATTACAGATAATCTTACAAAGGAAGAGAAACAGAGATACATTTGTGTGTAATAGATAATATACTTATACTGACGACAAAGAGAAGTTAGACAGACAAACAGAAACCATTGGCAGATAATGTACTTAAAGCACAGGAAGCAATGAAAGGCAATATAAAATCATTTGTTAGATAGGTCTGTTCTGTGTACAGAAGCCACTGGCATCATAAGTTATTAATGCTACATGAAGCTGAGAAGAATACAATCATCCATATAAGTAAACCCCTGACAACCAATTTGGGAAGCTGAAGGCAGCTCATGCAGGAGACTATTTGTGATTGGTTGCTATGGTTTACTGCAATTTGTAGAATCTTGTCGCTCATTGCTCTGTTACTAAATAAGATTTGCTCAAAGTGTTATCATTACTTGTAAGTCACTGCAACCAATCTAACACTTACCTAGGACCTAAACTAGTCTCTAATATGAAACTAAACCATGTAGCCAAACACTCTTGTGCCAGAATGTTGGCACTGTATGATCTTGGCACCTGGCTTCCATTGCTGGGGGTGTAGTGAGTGGTACCCTACTCTGAGGCT